>NW_024349800.1:42300953-42446710 GCF_902729225.1 Pteropus medius
CAGGTGGCATGGCGGTCTCAGAGGCCACAGTGCTGCTCACTCCTTGAGCTTTGTTCCCAGCTGTTGGCTGCACACTGCGAATGAGATTTTCTAAAACCTTGGGCTTGAAAATCAGACACTTGGCTTTAGAATATAAAGCAAAGCAGACCTCTGGGTCTCTTCTTCCCTGTATCGAGTTCTCATTCTCATCAAGATTCCTCCACTCCACTAACACCTGCAGAGTAGATGGGACTCTGTTGGCTGAGGCAGGGCCCCCTCAGTTCAGTTTCTTTCCTTGTCAGGGTGGGAGGAACATCCCTAGGTAGAAAGAGAAACAACGCCCAACACGTCTTTATCAGCAACTGTCAAAAATCAGAGAATTTGGCCTGGACATTACTTGCTTGCCCAATCAAGCTATTGAAGTCATCTGCATTGTATGTGAGTATTTAGGTAGTGGGAGATATTTTGGAGGGTTGGGGAGAGGAGCAGAGAAAGGATTAATTTATGGTTGTATCCTAGACTCTGGTCTCAAGACAGAAATATTTGTCTAATGATCATGTGAATAATTGCATTGGTGAGGGGAGGCTTTTGTCCACTCTTAATTGTGTGTGTTTTTTTTTAATAGAGTAGAGAGTTTGTCTTTAACAGAAATTCATAGTAACATATGTAGTCATTTTAGGATATTTTTCCTAAAGATATAGTATTTTGGTGTGTTTCATTTAATTCCTTAAGAGAAGCTGATTTATAATTCTGATAGTGTACATACAAAATAAATATGCAAAAAAAATGTTATATATATATTTTTTTACTTTAACTGGTATTAATTTTAAATGTATTGAGAAGTGAGCCGTGAGGTCGCAAAATGCTTTGTTAACTTCCAAACTAACCATGACATTGATGGACGTGAGTCAGAAGCAGAGTCAATTACCAAGACTTTCCTGCCAGCTCTCACTTAGTTGAATTTGGGGTGATGTTGAACAGAAAAAGAAACTGTTTTAGTTAAACTCTAGGGCTAAAAGAAAAAAATTGAATTGTCAAACGAATCCACGTCAATTTTGCATGTACCATGTCTCAATAGGGTAAGATATACGTGAAAATAAATCGTGTTGGTTTTAATGTGGGAATATCTTTCTTTCCTGTTTCAAGCCTGTGCTAATGGGCTAGCGGTTAAAAGGTAGAATATTTAGAATTGGAAAATTATCAGTGGACTTTAAAGATATCTCTGAATTCTGTAATCTGTTCCGAGGAGACCTTCCATCAGAGGGCATCAACTGATCCAAATAAGAAATGAGTGAACACAATGAGAAGAGCTGAAATAAAACTCAAATAGTAAATACGCACACATTAGTAAGCCAAACAAACGGAAACTCAGTTTTCAGCAATTTACAACAAGAGTACATTTGTTTGGTAAACCATTTTGAACAGCAACTTCTCATCTCTTCTTTGCCAGATGCTTTATCATTTATTATCTTCTCTGTTCAGAGAATGGCTCCTCCAGATAGTTGCTGTGGAATTCAGGACACACAGCTGTTTACAGAATGAGCTGGTGCTGACCGGCTGCCTTGAGTCAATCCCTCCCTTCCCTTTTACTAACTAAAATTCTTGACATTTGACTTGACGGTAGCATTTTCGAGAGCTGACACACAACTTTTGTAAACACATATAATATTCTTGGTGTGAATTGTTGCTGTTTATAAGAAAGGAGTCAGTACTGTTTCCAAACTAAGAAAAATGTAGTTTATTTTACTAGTTACAAGTTTCTGTGTTTTTTGTTGTTTTCTTTCTATTTGCTTTTTAGAATCCACTGGGGGATTTCCCTACAATGAACCTGGTATTGAATTATTCTGCTGTTTAAAAAAAAAAAAAAATAGCTGCTTTAGGAAACAATTGGAATGTATCGGAGTTGTTGATTTATACATTTAAAGAGTGCTTTGGCATGTGGTGTGTGGTTTGGATATCATTTAGTAGTGACATCAAAATGAATGTAAAGAGTAAAATAACTGATAAAAATAGAGTGTTCCTCTTCCACAAAAACATTCAATCTAAACCAAATGGACTTTTTCTTGATGCATCACAAATACCAGATTAACATCCCTTTCCAAAGCATACTACATATTTGTCCAATTTTGCTAATTTAGAGATATAACTTAGTGTCCTAATTCCTTAATTTTCTGCTGAATAAAGTAAATAAAATCTAAAAAATTAAGCTGGAAATAGATTAATAATTAGTTTAAAAGTGTAATAAATATAAAAATTTGTGCTTGTACAGAATGGAGAATTGATATAGTCCCTAACAGACCAAACATTATCACTGTATTAATAACAACAACAATAATATGTTGCAGACATTAAACATTTACATCGATAAATTTCTTTCCCAGAATATCTGGGAACTCTAAAACTATGACTTAGAATCAGCATACATCTAATAGCAATTATCACTTACAAGTAATAATCAGTTCTTGGTCATTTTTAAAACTATTTCCCCAATTCACAAAGAATAATATATTTTGTATTTCAAAAATAAGGTAGATCAAAATCAAACTTTTTATTTACTTGATTGAATACAATTTCATGCTCTTTTCCAACTATATTTTGAAAAACTTTAGACCTAACAATTGCAAAAATCGTACACAAAGTTCCCTTTCTCCTTCACTCAATTTCCCCTATTGTAGCATCTTACATAACCACAGTACAATGATCGAACTAATTATTAACATAGATACAATACTAATAACTAATCTATAGACCTCTTTAAAGTTCAGCACTTTTCTCACTAATGTCCATTTTCCTTTCCAGGGGCCAATGCAGAATTCCACATGGTTCCTGTATCCCTTCAACATATTCCCATCCTTTTCTGAGCACTTTCTTACTACCTGTCATGCTCATTTTAAAACCATTCGACTGGTTTTTATAAAGCTGATATATATCCAGCACAGTAAATTCAAGTAATACAGAAAACTACAAAGCACAATGTCAAAATTATACAAAATGTTACCATGAAAGAACATGGTATAAAAGAACAACTCAACATTTGGTAAACACTGTTCCTAACATCTTCTTATGTATGTAGACAGTTAAAAGGAGAGACAGATAAGTGGATAGGTAGAGTTTTGATGGGAAGGAATTATTTTTATTAATTAATTAATTAATTAATTTTATTTTTTTCACCTACAGCACCAGGTCTTCCTAGGTGGTCTCCCATCCAAGTATTAACCAGGCCTGACCCTGCTTAGCTTCCCAGATCAGATGGGATCAGGCACGTTTAGGGTGGTATGGCCATAGATAGGATGGAATCATTTTTTTAAAAAGTATTAATAAACTGTATTAAAAGTATTTTTAATAAAAAGCATTAAATGTAGTTCCACAGAATTTAACAGAAAAAAAAAAAGAATCTAAAATATAACTAGATGTGCTGAGTTTCAGGTAAATGTTTCTTTACAAAAGACATGTCTTAAATTCTCTCTCTAAGGACAAGAAAAAGGTTATGAAAAACATTTAGATATTCATCAGTTAGCTTTTGTGGCCTAATAACTACTCCAAAGCTTTGTGGCTGAAAACAAACACCAGTTTTCATAGCTCACAGGTCAGCAGGGTGCAGCTCTGCTAATCTGGCTTGATTGGTCTCTGTGAGCTGCCAGAGCATCCATGGTCAGAACATGGGTCCGCTGGAGCCTGGCTGGCCTAGAACCACCTCACCCACACGCATTGGTGATCTTTTTGTAGGGGACGTGGGGTTGGCCTGATCATGTGATCTCTCATCCTCCAGGATGATAGCCCAGGCTTGTTCACAGACCAGTAGCAGAGTTGTAAGAGGGATTGAAAGTATGCAAGTTCTCTTGAGGCTTAGGCTCAGAGCTGACACTGCATGCTATTGGCCAAAGCAAGTGACAAGACGGGCCTAGATTCAGACCTGGGTTTCCGCATCATTCTTAAGTACTGATGTTGATCATTCAAACAGCAACTTTTCCTTACAGCATTATTCGTTCACTCTGCAGATTTAATCATTTTATTTTGAGATTATTTTTCCTATTATGTTTTTTGAACATATTTTCTGTTTCATTTGCTCGTTTCTTTTTTCGCAAATGTCAATTATGTATTATATACGCTTAGAATGTCTCTACAGATATTTGCCAACCTGAATCATTCATGTTATCCAGATTTCTCGGAAAAATTGTCATATGGTTAGAGAGAGCTTTCCTGGTCACTCAATCTAAAAAAGCCTTACCTTTTCATCCTCTATTATGTAGTCCTATTTTACTTATTTCACAGGACTACATAAATTTATTCCCTATATATTATTTTCTCTACCTCCCATCCTAGATCACAAGCTTTATGAGGGCAGAGATGCTGCCAGTCTCAAAGACTGCTAAAACCTCAGCATCTAGCGCACTCCTGGCGTGCATGGGGTATTCAGTAATTACATGTTGAACGAATGAGCGAAAGTCCTGTTTAAGGTAGGTTTATTCTAATTTTAGTTGCTTATAGTATGACTTTCTTCTCTAAAATATTTTTTTCATTTACACATATCTCCTATAATTTCATTGAGAGTATAGACAACTCTGTCTGAACCCTTCATGTCTCCTTGGAAATTTTCTCTTTTTGTTCTTTAGTTTTATCTTACATTTCTTTCTTTATTTCCTCTCTCATTTCCACACAGATCTGTGGGGGTCATTATTCATCTCATATACCTGCTGAAAGACAGTCTGAGGAGGAAGAGTAGTGGACGATATTCGTAAGCTCTAACAGGGCATATTGCACCCTAGAGCCGCTCACCACATCTTAGTTTTCTTAACCTGTGAATCTACATCATCATTCAATTTCTTTTTTCCTTTTTTCTTTTTTCTTTTGTTTTTTTTAACATTTAAGAGCTTGATAATTTGGAAAACATCGTTTCCTCCATTCTCTTCCTCTTACCTCTCCTCTGGTAATTAGACAATAGATAAAAGTTGTGTCTTCATTTCTACCTGCCATGTTCTGCAGTGTCAAATGGGTTTCTATGGGGAGAGTCTTCTTCTGTCATGGCCTTCTGTGTCCCTGGATCTTCATCACTTAAAGAATCCTTGGATGGACATTTCAGGGTAGCTCCATTACCCCTGACATGTCAGTGAGGGGACATGCCCATCTTGCCTAAGCTCTGAGGATATGTTGTTAGTTCTCGGTGTTCTTCCTTATTTTGGTCCAGATTTCACAGCATTTGGCAAGTTTACTACAGTTTGTTGTTTCAGATTGTAGTCACATCCTTATTTTATTGGCAACTAAAATAGTTATCTCCTCTTTTTGAGATTTTTGAGGAAGTGAAGGGAGAGAATCAATGTCCATACACTGTGATCTTTAACCAACCCATTTTGTGCACTTTCAATGGCATTCAACAGATTTTATTGAGCAGAAGAGGTCCTAGTGCTAGTTCCCCACCAGGTTTAGGACTTAAATCTGAATTCTCACAAAGTGAATTTAACTTCGATTACATAACTTGGCTTCTATCACCTTTCTTCTCCATTCCCTTTGCTCTGCTTTTCACCACCCCCAAATCTCTAGAGGTTTTCTGTTTTGCTTTATTTTATTTTTGCTCCCCAGTACAGCCTCGATATTCTCTTTTTCTCCTTTGATAGTGATTTTCTTTGTCACCCTTGTGACAGGAGTATTCCTAGTCCTTCATTTACCTAACTTTTCTAAATTAGAAACCCCAAAGTTACATGGACTCAAACAGGCAGTGAACTGATAACAACTACCACCGCCATTGCAATAATCACACGAATCATTGCTTCTGCTATCAAACATTTACTTTGTGACAGTAATGCTGTTAAAGCTGTTCAAGTATAAACCAGATAATTCTTCTAATTACCCAACAAAGTTAATATGATTACCTGCAATTTAACTGTAGGGATATGAACAATAATTTTTTCCTGGCTCCAGAATTATACTCCAGAGATTCCAGTCACTGTGTTTGTTCAAGAAAATACTTTGAAAGATATTCTCGGGGTTGTTGAGCTTTCTTCCAAGGGCTCACACATCAAAGGTAAAAAGGTCCTGACTCTTGAGGAGCTAAGAGCAGGGTCTCTAAAAACAGATTGGGTAGAATCCCTACTCTGGGAACTAAGTAATAATAGCACTTCCCTCATAGGGCAGTTGTGAGAAAAATTTGTCAAACCTGCACAGAGCAGTACAGCAAAGGTAGAGGATTTGTGTGTATAACACCTGGTGAGTGGACCAGCTAAATTTATTCAGAGAACATTTCCTGGAAGAGAGGACTCTTGGCCAGAGTTTTAAAGGAAAACTAAAGCACACATGGAAGGAGCACCTGGCCATCTTTTTTTTTTTTTTTTTAGTTAAATTTATTGTGGTAACATTGGTTAATAACATTATAGAAATTTTAGATGTACAATGTTATAATTCGATCTTGATGATCACAGGAAGGAATTCAGACTGGGAACTGAAAGCCACTGCGGACTTCAGAAAGGAGCCATTTCTCAGGTGAAGAAACACCTAGTTGTTGACAATAATACAAATCTGCCACTGAAATCGGAGAATTTGAGGAGAATGCCAATGTGAAATAAGACTGTCAAAACAACTCACATTTTCCAAGGAATTTGATAGTGGAAAAGAGGAACCCCTTAGGACAGGGGTCCCCGACCCCTGAACTGTGGACTAATACAGGTCCATGGCCTGTTAGGAACTGGGCCGCACAGCAGGAGGTGAGTGGTGGGCCAGCAGAGCAAAGATTCACCTGTACTTGCAGCTGCTCCCCCACGCCAGCATCACCGCCTCAGCTCCACCTCAGATCATCAGGCATTAGATTCTCATAAGAGCATGGGTCTCTGGTGCCAAACAGGTTGAGGACTGCTGCCTTAAGATCTTTAGATCCTTCTTACCTGCTCTTCTTTTAAAAATAAAGTTGACTCTGCTAGAGAATAAATAATTGATGCCACTTCTAGGAAGAAAGGATGTTGAATTGACAATGGAAACAAAAACACCTGCTTCAACAACTGACCTCGCCTCCCCTATTTTTAAAATCCCTGAAAACAACCCTAGTCAGCTTTGGGGTTCTTTGTATCAGTAAGAAATGTCCCTAAGCCCACAGAGTACTAGGTGATAAGCTGGAGGGGAAATACCATGCAAGGCAGTAATCTGATTTGCATCGGTTGAAAAGGTGAGCAATTGCAGCCCAAGCAGAGGTGGCTCATTTATCTGCTGTTGCATTCCCTCATCATGTGAGGCCATAAATCCACAGATGGGAGAAACTCTAGCCCCATGGCTTAAATGTTATGCAACTTCCTCTGGAGGAATCATATGCCTATTTCAAAACTCTTCACGCTTGCGCTCTGGGCCACAGGTCAGACAGACACCAGTGGATAAAAGGTACCAGGCAGTCTTTAAAAAGACTTCTCCTTTAGCCAGGATAGAAAGACTTCTAAAGGGAAAGAGAGACTTCATTTCACTCCAAGCTTTCTCTCTTAGATATTTCTCACTTGTGTAAAATATCAGCAGAGATGCTAGATACACAAATAAAGTGTAGACCCTTTGTCCACAAGCTCCATCTATGCCACCCACGAGGAGCTGCAATAACACCTGAGTCTTTGCTAACTTTGAGACCATGCAGCATTCTTTAAATTTTCATTTCCTTGTCTTTTCGGGATCATCATCTGTCTGTTGGTGGAATGGGTCATTGCATTAGTAAAATTTTGGAATGCCACATGCCCAGAAAATTCCTAGGAGAAATATGGTCGTAAAAATAAAATCACACTACTGGGGGGGAAAAAAAAAAGCAACAACAACAACAGAGACAAACACATAAATTCAAGCAATAAAATGCATCTATTGGGAATGACTGGGGCAAGGTAGAGGGCCCTTTCTACATGCCAAACTGAAATGTTCTGTTAAGTTTTAAGAAATCATGTTTACAGCAGATATAAATTAAATTAACTGTGAGGCCCTAAAATAAAGCAGCTGTTATTCATCTCCTCTGTCACAGAACAAGAGGAAAGGCTGGTCAGAGGTAAGGAAGGCTCTTTTCTTGATGGTGAGACGTATAACAATGCTGAGGGGATAACGAGGAGAGGCAGGAATGCTGTGAAGCTGTCTCCTCCCATACACGGTTAAAGGGCACAGAATTCACAAATTTTACATGTGCCTTGAAGTCCTTTGCCCTTGACCAAGATTTCATAATAGCCCTTTGTTTCTCTGCATTAAGCTATTCCACTCCAAATAAATGGAGCTCCTTCTACACAGCGACAAGATTACAAATGCACAACTAAGACAATTGTAAAAACAAATCGGCAAATATTAATCCAAAGTGAAAATGATCACCTGGTCCTGTGCTGCAGTAGGTTGGCTTAAGGCTGAGGAAGTGAGTGAGTGAAGGGATCTCTGACCCCACAGGCTGCAAGCCCATGACTAGCAGCTGAGCTAACCAGAGTCATATAATGCCTGGGTCACCCCTGTCTCTACTTTCTGGTCTTGCCTTCCTCAAAATGCTGCATTTGTGAGGGTAATCCAGAGTACCTGCCTTGCTCACTAACACTGCCCCATCACCCATCAACCCCACTCCGTTGGGCTCTGCAAACAGCAAATGAAAATGCAGAAAACAAGAAAGAAAAGAATGTGATATTTGGGAAATGTGGCAGGAATCCAGAGATGTCCTATGAATCATATTGAATTCTGCTTGTCTAATGAGGTTTGATTCATATAAATGAACAAAACATTTTGGGTTTTTAGTCAACTCCAATGTACTGTATAAAACAACATTTCAGAGATAATAATTCCTTAAAGTTACAAAAGCATCTTCAACTTACAAAGTTGTCTGGAGGGATTTTTACTTTTGTTTTCTTTTTGGCTTGGTTGGTTTATCTATTTTATTTTGTTTTATCACTGACCACTTTTAATACAATCGTTTGTAGATTCAGTGTGCGTGTGTGTACATACGATACAGGCATACCTCAGAGATATTATGGGTTTGGTTTTAGACCATTGTAATAAAGCAAGTATTGCAAAAAGTGACTCATAATCTATTTGTTGGTGGAGAGTCTTGCCCTCACTTTGCAAAACACGCAACATCTGTAAAGCACAATTAAGCAAAATGCAATAAAATGAGGTCTGTCTTTATATAAAAAAGATTATACCCATGACCAAGTGGGATTTATCCCAGAAATGTGAGGGTGATTCAACATACAAAAAAATCAAACTATGTTATATGCTCTATCAATAGAATAAAGGACAGAAACCACATGATTGTCTCAATGGATGCAGAAAAAGCATTTGACAAAATCCAAAACCTTCTCATGATAGAAACACTAAACATGTTAGGAATAGAATGGAAATCACTCAGCCTGACAAAGGGAATCTATAAAAAAAAAGAGAAAGAAAGAAAGAAAGAAAAAGAAAGAAAGGAAGGAAGGAAGGAAGGAAGGAAGGAAGGAAGAAGGAAGGAAGGAAGAAGGAAGGAAGAAAGAAGGAAGGAAGGAAGAAAGAAAAAAAGAAAGAAAGAAAGAAAGAAAGAAAGAAAGAAAGAAAGAAAGAAAGAAAGAAAGAAAGAAAGAAAGAAAGAAAGAAAGAAAAAACCCCACAGCTAATATCATAGTAATTGTGAAAGACTAAAAGCTTTTTCCCTAAGGTCAGAAAAAAAGAGAAGGGTATCATCTATATTATTGCTCCTTTTATTAAACCTTGTACTGGAAATTCTAGTCAAGGCAATTAAGCAAGATAAAGAAATAAAATCCATCCAAATTGGAAGGGAAAAAGTAATACTATATTCATAGATATGGATAATCCTAAAGAACACACACACACACACACACACACACACACAAAGATTAGAAGTAATAAATGAGTTCAGAAAGCTTCAGGATACAAAATTAATATACAAAAATCAGTGTATATCTCAACGCTAGCAATAAAAAATCCATAAATGAAAGTAAGAAAATGATTCCATTTAAAATAGCATAAAATGAATAAAATATTTAGGAATATATTTAATAAAAGCAATATAAGATTTGGACACCAAAAACTACAAAACATTGGTGAAAGAAATTAAAGAAGACCTAAATAAATAGGTTGGAAATATAGGCAAGATTTTTGTGTTATAATCTTGAGGCAGAATTCCTTTTTCTCCAGGAAACCTCCATTTTTGCTCTTAAGGCCCTCGGCTGATTAGATGAGACCCATTCACATTATCAAAGATAATATCTTGTCAACTTAAAGTCAACTGATTGTTTATGTTAATCACATCTACAAAATACTTTCACAGCAACATCTAGACTAGTGTTTGAACAAATGACTGGACACCATAGCTGAGCCAAGTTGACACATAAAATTTAACCATCACATAAAGAGTAGCAAGACAATTCAAGGAAAGAATAGTCTTTTCAAAAAATGGTGCTGGGAGAACTGGACATTCACAAGTGAAAGTATAAAGTTGGACCTCTTCTTCATGCCATATACAAAGCTTAACTCAAAATGAATCACAGACCTAAAGGTAAGAGCTAAAACTATAAAATTCTTAGAAGAAAACATAGGAGTAAATTGTGACCGTAGATTAAGTAATTGTTAGATATGACACTAAAAGCACAAATGACAAAGAAGAAAACACAAATAAATTGAACCTTATTAAAATGAAAATTTTGTGCTCCAAAGGACATCATCAAGAAAATGTAAAAGATAACCTACAGAATGGGAGAAAATACTTGCAAATGTCAATGTCCCGTATATATGATAAGGGAGTTGTAGCCAGTATATAAATATAACTCTTATTATGTAACTCTTATACGACAAATAACCCAATTTAAGAATGGATAAAGTATTTGAATAGATATTTCTCCAAAGAAGATATACTAATGGCCTGGAGGAGTGCCTCTCAATCAAGGTGTCTTGACTAATATCCATTTGCCCCTTCCCAACTTCTAAAACTTTTTTATCTCTAAAGGTCAGCAGGAGCAAGGTAAGGAGTTTATGTTGGTCTGATGAGCTACTCACTAATCCTTTTGTTTGTTAATCACTCATCCATTTTCTCAACAGGTATTTCTTGAGCACCTACTATATGCCAGTCATTCTACTGCATGTCAAGGTTTTAGGGAGATCCATGTGCCTGGTTTAAATGCACAGGTAGAGAAAACCAAAGCAAAGCCCCACCCCTCAAGGAATTCACAGAGTTGCATGTCAGAAAAACAAGCAATTAAGAAGAGATATGATAAATTTGCCACTTCCTGAGAACAGTCCTCGTAGCCCTGTCCTGTCCCCGCTGGGTTTTCTGACCTCTGTGTACTGGAACATTTCTGAAATTTATTTCCTTGGGCTGCCTGCTATATCTTTTTGTTCTTTTTCCTTCTCCCAAACTAGATTCTTCCTGAGTTCTGGATTCTCAAATGAATTGCAGATGACTGTTTATATGTCACTGATTTCATTTTAGAAGCATTTGTATTGCTTTATGCCATTTCTAGTCATTTTGTTTTTAACATGAATAAAACAATTCTACCTGCGTCTTTCATAAGAGGGGTGTGAAGGCTTTCAAAGGATCCCACTAGTGCAGGACAGAAATGGTCTGTTGCTGACCATGGGTTCACAGCTCTTTTTGCAAAACTGATCCAGAGTCCCTGAAGACATTCAGTTGACCTTGTGTTACAGAATAGAAAGAGTTTGTCCACCCAGCACTAGCAGAGCCAAACAGTGAACGCTGAGAATTGCAGTGGAGAGAGACTGGCTATTTTATTATAAATAATGCCACCCAAAAGAATGGGAAGCTAATGCTCAAAAGCCTGAACTCCCTGATCCAGGATTTAGACAGGTGTTTAAGGGTATGAGAAGAACAGGTATGCAGAAGCACTGGCAGGACAACTTTTAATTGGAGGACCTTAGACCTTGGCCTTTTATGGTAAGGGGAGTCAACACTGTGAAGTAGGTGCTGTGGTTAGCATTCCAGTTTATAAATGAGGAATTTGGAGAAGATGGAATTAGATAACTTGCCCAGGTCATAGAGCTAAGTAGCAGAGGTAGGATTTTAACTCAGGCATCCCAAGTCATGTGACTGGATAATTTATCACTTAAACTGGAACACTTTTGAGAATGAAAACAGAGGTATTGATGTTATACTGGCACAACAAACATAAACTAGGACTTGAACTAGGCACATAGGACAAATAGTTGCCTTTGCTATAAGGAATGTGCGTATGAAGCTGGCTTGAAAGTTTTCTGTACATGTGAGGCTATTGCTGGGGAGGGTTATGTCTCCATGGTGAACTACATAAACTGAAATCTGTGTCTCCGAACTCCAACCCAATGGCTATTGGTTCCCTTTGTGGGAACTATGGGAACCAACACAAGTGAGAGGCAGACCTTGTACCATTCTCCCTGGAGTTCCTAGAAGCATCCATAACCAGTGTACCCAAGGGATAGGACACAGAGATCGGACCCAAGTTCTCTGGGTTGTTCTTGCCCAGGTGAATTGCCAGCATTTTGTATCAAGGTTATTTTGTGCCCTCCTGTTCATCTATGAAGTAGGAGAGGACTCTCATGTGAGTTTATGTGGAGAAATGAAGACTACAACTTGGGAACTAGGCAAAGGATATGTTTAAGTATTTCTCTGTGAAATGCTTCTCACCCTTCCTCTCTCAGTGTCTCCCACTAGTTCCCATAGTTTATTTTATATGCTTTTTAGAGCTTGAAATATAGAACACTGTGTTTTAAAAGAGGAAACATAATACGGTGATAAAGCACATGGAGTCTAGAGCCATAAAGTACTTAACAATGGCGTGACCTGGGGCAAATAACTTAATCTTGGTTATTCTATCTGTAAAGTGGGGATGGAAATTTACCTACATCATAGGGCTGCTGTGAGAATTAATTGAGTTAATTCATACAAAGTCCATAGAAGATCTTCTTCATCTTTTCCTCCTTTTCCTTCTTCCAATGATGGGGAGACTGTGTTTTATTTATGGTTGCTTCTCCAGTGCTGGCACAGAGTGTGGTACAGAGTAGATTCACTGCAGAGTTTATTGAAAGAATGAAAGAAAGCATAAACAAATTAACAAGGAGGAGATCAGTTCCAGATATAAGTTGATATTTAATTGATTCAGATGACACAAGTCTAAAAATATTCAATAACACAGCCCTCCAGCAATATCTAGGTAATTTGTTCTCTATCAACAGAAGATGAACTTTAACTAAGTGAATTGCAAGTATAACTGCAGAACCAGCTCAAAATGATCTTATTCTGTTTAACAACATACTGAGTTGCTTTTCAGAGATAGCAGACCAAAACTGCAAGTCACGCAGCCAAAGCATGCACAGAGGAAAGAGCTTTGACCTCCAGATTCACCTGGAAGCAAAGTCCTTGCCCATCCCCTCCTACACACACATGGAACCAAAGGACTGAGGCATAACGAGAACTCGAACACCAGGTTCTATCTTTGGGGAGCTTACAGTCTCAAAACAAATAAATATAGGTAAGCAAACCAATTTAATCATTATAAATTGTGTAAGTGATAAACTGGGATAGAGAACAATTGCAGGGGAATTTTGTCTAGAACATGGTGAATAGGAAAATCCTTCTGACATATAAGGTAAGGCCTGAAGGAAGAGATGGAGCTAAACTGAAGGCAAGAGCATTTGGGGTAGAGAATGAGTGGTTGAGAGGAAGAGGAAGGAACAGTGAGAGATGATGTTGGAGAGGCGACGTGTCCAGGTCATGCAGAGCCTCAGAGCTATTGTGAGCAGTTCCGATTGCATGCTCAAGGCAGTGGAATGCCGTGAAGAGTTTTAAGTGGGAGTGTAACAAGTGGTGTAATTTGTTTTAAGAAAGTACTTGTGCTGCTGTGTGGAAATAGATTGCAGGAAGCAAAGCACTTGTGGAGAGACCCAGTAAGAGGCTCTTGTAATATTCCAGGTGGTAATGAGTTCATCAGAGAGGTGGCAGCATCGATGAAAAGTAGATGAATTTGAGATACATTGTGCTGGTAGAATTAACAGACTTGATAATAGATTGAATATTGAAGAGTAGAGGGGAGGTAACCGAAAGGGAAGAGTTGAAGATGACTCCTAAACCTAGTGGTTGCGTTTCCTGTGATGGAGAAGTGTGCGTTTTTGTGTGGAGGTGGGGATAAAGGTTTACAGAAGAATGCAGTCCAGGACTGGTGCTACTTGACATCATTATGTCTCAGGCCTCTTCCACCTTCCTGCTTGCCATCTTAGTGCATGGCCTTCATTCTCATGGTCCCAAGGTGACTGCTAAACTTCCAGGCCCACATCTGTGTTTAAAACAGGAAGATGAAAAAGGAAGAAATATGGAAGAAAGAAGTAGTAACCCTTATTTGAAAAAAGAAAACTTCCTCAGAAATCTCCGCAGACTTCTGCTTTTACCTCCTTGGCCAAAATTCTGTCCCAAGGTGAGCTCTTGTTGCAAGGGATGCTGGAAAATGTAGTTTTTCATTTGAGTCAATTAAGCCTCTAAGAAAATCAGGGTACTTTGATTAGGATGACAGCAAGAATGGATATTTTGTAAACTCCATCCTCTGCTGGAGTTAGCTTATTAATCTGAGTAAGATGAAGGACAATATATTTTTTCATTTACTTGCATCTCAATTCTTCATGAGTAAGCAAAACGCATGAGTGCTGGCAAATCTGGGGCTGTTCTATTTCCGATTATAAAGAATCTTTCATTTGTGAAAAGGAAAGACTGATCTTCTGTCATTGACCTCCTAGCCATCTCCCAAGGACATTCCTCAGTGCCAGAACTTTTCTCATTTCATAGTGATTGTGTCACATGGAAGCGCTGCATTCAGGCTAGGTGTTCTGCCACCAGTATGCTTACACCAAATGTCCTGAATGGATGGCTTAACTAAATGAAGTTTGGCTGTTTTATTTTACACGATGCCTTACGATTCTTGGAAGGTGAGTATTATCAGATTGAGCTATAGAACAGTCTCCTCATCATGGTCTCCAGGGCAGTCTAGAGAACCCGGGTATATCAGCCAGCCCTCTCAGCATGTGTCTGAGATACTGAAGCCTTTATTATCTGTGCATTAAAAGGCCCCTTGTACCTGAACCAAGAAGAGAATTCTTTGGCAGAAAGCCGAGGCCTGTCTAGAAGCTGTAGCTCATTATCCCTGCACAAAGATAGGCTGTGCTCTGCTGGAATCTAATCTGGAAATGTTTAATATATTTGCAGCACAAGTGCCAGTTACTTAAGAGGCGGGATGGTCATTTTTTTCCTCGTAAAGAAAAACTTCAAACTGAATATAAATCGACTTCCTCAATATGCCCATCACACCTGATAATGAAAACAATCTTCAGTGAGGGGAATCATGGTCTCTTGGGAAGAATTTTGGCCAACATGAAGAAAAGGAGAAAGATGAGACCAAAATAAGAAAGGCAAAGGCTCTTATAGTGTTGAATCAGAAACCACCACTCTCTCTGGAAGAAATTCAGCAAATAAGTGTCTTGTCAAGTTACTCTAGTGAAAACGGTGACAATTAAGACAGCACGAACCACCCTAAATGCTCAAGTTTGGGATCTGCTGGACATCTCAAGCTATTTTCCAAATGTTTGGGGTTTGGCACAGTCCAGGCTCATGGTTGGGAAGTTTTTCCGAAGGCCTGTCTAAATGTTCCTATTTTTATTCCCTTTCCTTGCAGTTAATATCCGGCTAATTTATTTGCTCCAAATTCTGCATTTGATAAATATTAGATATCTTCAGACTCTGCATTTTCTTTCATGTGGTTGACAGAAATTTCAGAGTATTGTCTTCATGTCTAATTTTCAGAGCAGGTGCCCATTCCTTTCTCTTTGTTCCCCATTCATGGGGATTGGGAGACTGTAACTAGGATGGAGAAGGGACCATGTCATGTGTGGTGCTGCACAAAGATTTGGGAATATTGGCTTTAAGAAGCCTCAGGGAGATGAGAGAGCTGATTTCACAGTCTGAAAGGATGGCATACGGAGAGAGATTAAATCTATTCTCTATGGCCCTGTGAAGGGGAGGAAGGGGAGTGAACTAGAACCAGAGACATATGTGGGCTCAATACAAGACCTTCTCATTTCCGAAAAGCCAAGAATACAAAGGGCTGCCTTGTCTTCACCAGAAGGGACGGGTCTTTATCAAAGGTATGTAATGGTTCTCCATTAATTTTTGGAGATGAAAAATGAATTAATGATGCTATTTGAATATAGACTGAATAGTTGGATTAAAAGATGTTAAAGTGCCTTTCTTTAAGTGTTGGGCACTGTATACACAACACTTAGAAGAATGCCTGGTACATAAAAGGTGCTCAATAATTATTCGTTGAGTGAATGAATGGGTAGTGGAATGAAAACTGACACAGCTTTGGCAGTATCAAGCGTTGTGCCACCCCGGAAAAAGTGGGAAGGTAGTAAAGAAGTAATATTATATGTGGCCATCCTTGTCTCTTAGCGGGGTCATTGTTGCCTGCCTCTGAAAGGTGATATCTAGAGTTTAAAGAAGACAGCCTTCTTGACTCTACATCTTTCTTTAACAATTCTCCAAACCTCAGGTTGAAACTTCTTGTGCTGTCCCATAATGTGCCCTCTGAACCCACAGCAAAGAATGTATGGGAAATGGCAACCTCTAAGCCTCGCTAGGCTTAAATGACACTCATATTCTTCATGTTTGTCCTAGTGTGATTAACCGGGTGATTACATAAAATCATTCCATGTCGCAGAGCACTGGGACATGAATTAACACTCAGGCCAATACTGTTCACTTATTCAACAACCATCTTCGAAGTCTTGCTAATCGCCAGCTCTGTGCGTCCTGGGAAAGGGAGGAGATGGCATAGGCGTGGAGAGGGCACGGCTTGTGAGGCAGCCTATCTGGGAAAGGAAAGGCTGTGTGTCCCCTCAGGGAAGGTATTTGAAACCTAACAGGCCTCAACATTCCAAGAGGTGAAAATTATGTACTCAGCTTTTGTAGTTCCAATCATCCTGGTTTTATTGTGAAATCTGAGGCAAACAGAGATATTCAAGAGCCAGAACTGCAAAGTGCAGGAAGGGTAATTTGAAATGATAAAACATCTGTGTTTTTCTGTATTATTTAGCATTAAAGTCTCATTTACTAGCCACAACAATTCAAGAGTAGGAATTTATATATCCATTTAAAAGGCGAGGAACCTGAGGCTTGGCAATGCAAACTGAGTTGCCCAAGGTCACACTACAAATACTGGAAAAGTCAGGATGCAAGCTATGTCAGTCTGCCTCCAGGGTCTGTGTTCATCTTTGCCAAGAGAGTTTAACATACGTTTATTTTTCAAGGTTATTTGTCATTATTATTTGCCTGGCAAACAACCTCACCTGATCTTTGACCTGAAGTATGTTTTTCTCCCTGAGATTATCATATGCAGATAAGAAAAATAAAGAAATCAAAACCACAATAAAATACATCTCACACCTATTAGAATGGCTTTTATCAACAGAACAAGTAATAGCAAATGTTAGATGCGGAGAAAAAAGAACCCTCATCCACTGCTGGTGGGACTGCAAATTGGTACAGCCACTATGGAAGACAGTATGGAGATTCCTCAAAGAACTAAGAATTGATCTACCATATGATCCAGCAATCCCTCTACTGAGTATTTACCTCAAACACTTGAAAAACCCGTATCTGAAAAGATATTTGCACACCAATGTTCATAGCAGCGTTATTCACGGTAGCCAGGACATGGAAGCAACTGAAGTGCCCTATGATAGATGACTGGATAAAGAAGCTGTGATACATATATACAGTGGACTATTACTCAGCCATAAGAAGAGATGAAATACTGCCATTTGTGACAACATGGATGGATCTTGAGATAATCATGCTAAGCGAAATAAGCCAGACTGAAAAGCTGAAAACCACATGATATCACTTACCTATGGGATATAAATCTAAAAGCAACAAACAAACATGACAAACAGAGACTCATGGACATGGACAGTAGACTAGTGGTTACCAGAGGGTATGAGGGGAGGAGGGAGGAGGGAGGTAGATAGAGTAAAGGGGTCATATGTGGTGACAGAAAGAAATCTAACTATGGGCAGTGAACATACAACACAATATATATATGACTTACTATTGAATCATACACTTGAAACTTATTGGATTTCGTTAACCAATGTCATCATAATAAAAAAAAATTGCAAATAAAAAATAATAATTCTAAAAAAAAGTTAGGCTGAGTCTGCCATTTCCCAATACATCCCAATAGAAAAAGGAAGGGAAACATTTTCAGAGAAGGGGGCATTGTGGACCTCAGTTTGTGAACAACGCCTTATTTTTGGAGGTCTGAGCCATATCCACCCACTTCAGAATGTAGGTGCACACTGCTTTCTTCAGATTTCCAAGAATTGATTTACTGCGTCTGTGAAGCAAATCCATTATTGCTTCAAATACAACTTCACACATTAAGAGTAATTCTTCATACTCAAAAGATGAGCTCTAGCCCAGAGCTCCCATTTAGTAGCCACATGATAAGGAACTGGCATGGCACAAATTAAGGAAAAGTAAATGAAGATATTTTGTCACCTATAAAAGGCTAGTCATACAAATACAGTTAGTTATTATTATTTTAGTTCTTTTCTATGGGAATGAAAACACCTTTAGTTTGAAATTAGAAACAAAAAGAAAGCCTTAAGTTGAATAGATTTAATAACCTTGGATGAATTAATTTTTAAAGACAGATAACTTTTTTATAGTATATTATGTGAAAATGGGAATTTCAAAATGGGTTTCATGATTTCTAATAGAATTTGGAGAACTGGCCCCTTTATGAATTAGCTCCAACTAGATTATGCATCTCAAAACAGTCAGCCCCAAGGTCTAGAAAGCAGAAAAAGAAAAAAATATATATCTATAGCAGCTTCCAGTTCTACTTGGATCATTAGTTGGTGCTCTGCAGGCTTTCAATATTTTTCTTATGAATGTAGTTTCAGAATTACACAAAGCTTAGTCCTATTAGAGGTGTCACCATCCAGAAGGTAGGGAGGGGAGAGGAAAAGGAAAGCCAATGGAGATCGATTCCTCATTCTCTTTTCTCTCTAATAAATAATAATGTATATGAGTGAGGGTGTCAGTGAAATGGATTGGAATCTGCTGAGCCTGGGGGTAAATTTTGAAGATTGGGCAGGGTGGAGAGGTGCCTGCATCTCATGAGCACATCGGAAGAGGAGAAAAGTGGCCTGTGAGTGCCATGGTTGGCTTTGGGGACTCTGCAAAGGACTAAAAGGAAATGACATTGCTTCATACAGATGGCTGTTGAGAAGTTAATCATGTCAAGTCCTGTTTGACATCAATTACCTAAAAGTAATTTGAGAGTAACATCAACAAACTCGAGATGTTCTGCCTATTGAAAAAGAAAACAGTAAATATGGCAAATATAATCTGCCTAATATATTTATAGTCAATAATTTGTTTGTTTAAAAAATAAAACAGTTGGTATGCAAAATTGAAATCAATGCTAATGATAAATTTGGGTCATCAGACTCAAAATACGTTTATTTGCTCTATAGTCATAAAACTACCATTTATATTTCATTCATATTGCTTTAACGTAAAGGGGACATTTATAGGTGTTTCTTAGATAGTATCTTTTATTTCAATATCCCAAAACATTTTTTTACCATAATACTTTGTTTTCATAATTATAAATTAATATAGTAACATACTTTAGGATTATTTAAAGATGCTCATCACTTCTAACTTAATGAAACATTGTTGGCTAAATGAATAGCCATGTGAATGAACTATCATAATATCTTTTGTGTCTATTGGGCTGTGACATAATGGGGGTCCAAAGAAGATCTCTGATTTGCGGATCCACTTCCTGCTGACAACAGAGATCTTTAGAAATGTTGGTAAGTATGGGAACGGGAAGCAGAAAGAGCTGAAATCAAGATGCAGAAATCTCATCACTGCCTCCCACCAGGACTTTCCAGAGAGTCATATGAGGAGGAAGTTTAGCAGCTTTGTAACCCTCTGGAGAAGCAGTCACAGCCCGGCCCTCAGAGCCTGGGCTGCCAGCCCACCTGAAATGGTAGCCTTGTTTCTGGAAATTTAGCAAGTTCTTTAGCTGCTCATCTGATGATCTGAAGACCCTTCCCATTGACACGTTCCACCCACAATGCTTTCGCTTTACTGCACCTCTGAAGCACCCCAGCCTGATGGCCCTCCTCAAACTCCTCCTCACTCACCTTGAACCTGATACCACTTTGCCCTGCTAATCCTGAACAAAAAACCACAAAGAAGCATGCCTACCTGGCACCTGGAAACCTACGACAGGAACCACAGAGAAGGGTGAGGTCAGGAAGGGTTGATCAGCTCAACAACAGCTTCTTTTGAGTCTCTAGTGCTCTAAGTGGCATGGCCACATTCAAGACGGAGGAGAGTGAAGAGGAAGAGGAAACAGTGTCCATTTTTCAGTGTTTATTTTACCAATAATGATGGTGAAAAGCACAAGCTGGGACCACTTCTATTTTCTACCTCCTGCGGAATAGTCAAATGCCAGCCATCATCACCACTACCAATATCTTCATCACCACCACCACTGCCATCAGCATCATCATCATCACTCACATTTACTGAGTACCTATTATATTATACAAGTGCAATATTTTAAGCTATTGTACATTTAAATTCTCATAACAAGTTTATGTGAGAGATAATATCATCCCAGCTTTACAAATAAGGTCATTAGCCCTGCCAGTAAGTAGGGTTACCAGGACCCCAAATCCCAGGTAGTCTGACTCCAGAGCTCATAGTGTCCACTGCTACATTATATCAACTCTCACAAAATACAAATTGATTTGAATATCTGATTCTATCTTTACATTCTTTTAAAAAAACTTTTTCTTATTTAATGTAAAACCCAGTAAAGTTGACTTTGATTTTATTATTATTACTACTATTATTATTAACATCATCGTTAGTTTAGCGATTTCAGAGAATAATGTCAATCAGCCTTTGGAGCAGACTTTCTATATTTGGAGGGAAAGAACCAGAAAGGGCTCTTTGGCTACACAAATATAAAACACGTGCTCTTATTTTTCTTGGAGAAAAGTGAAGTTATCAGAAACCAGAATATAGATGCTATAACCCATCTTATTAAGTTCGGTTTTGTAAGATAAATGGAATGTATTTTTAGGAAGACTGTATCCTTACAGAATTAGAGACATTTTTGGCCCCTGAAAAAGGACAGGACCTGCGTGGTTGGAATAGCCTACACAGTGTTGTTGGAGACCGGATAACCCAGAATGTGGAGGGTAGAGCCCACCCTCTGGGTAGCAGTGAGAGTTTCCCTTGAAGAAAATGGGTGTTTCCATTGTCAATTATTCAGTGCTAGGGAGAGAGCAGGAGACCGGGAAAGAGGCCTGGAGATGTCTTGGTGGGGTCTGAGCTTCTGGGGACAGGACAGTGAGCTGGGGTGGGTGGGGGAAGCAAGAGTTCAGAGGTCGGGGATTGGCCTGCGAGCCCTAAGTGCAACTCCTTGTTGTATTAACAATGCTAGTCTCTGCTATTCTTGGACTGTCCTGGGCTTTCAGTTCAACAACAGGCCTTGGTCTTAACTGTGCTTTGCCATTTCCAAAACAAGCCAGTGCTCCCAATAGGAGTTAGATTTGTCCCCCATTGCCCTGGTAAAACAAGCAGCTTTGCAGGGAGGGCTGCGGGCAATGCAGAGACATGTCAGCATGCTTCCTGGAGCCCCCGAACCTACAAGAGGAAGAAAGGATCACTCATCTGAGAGAGAAATAGGCTTGGACTTCGGAAGTTTGTATATTAAAGGACATTTAGTCACAGTTTTAAGAAGTCTGGGAATAAATACGTTATGTTAAAATAATTTTCACTAAATAATAGCAGGAAAAAAACAGCTCAATAGACAGTAGACATGCTGCTTCATTTTGCAGTATTTCTCAAACTTGAGAAACAGACTTTCATATAGAAAGAAAAATCTTATGGATTTTCAGTGTTGTTTTTATTATGATATTGATTAAACATATAAAAATATAAAACCAGTTAAAAAGTCCTTATCCTTACAGTTTTAGTCAACCATAAAACCAAAACAAATTTCAAAGTTAGTACTAGCAAAATCACAAAAGCAAACGTTTATTAACAATAGCAATTTACTGTAACTGATGATGCTGCTTTGGCGAAACTAAATGGCCAAAATGGTTTAAGAATGGAAATAAACAGGCTTAGTTCCAAGTCCACATTTTGACCTCAGCAAGCTAATGTGTAGAGTGCTTTTTAGGATAAGTATACTATAAAAAATTACAAAATTCCAAAGTTTTGTTTTCTAGTTCAGGATGAGGAGACCTCAAATATAATAATAATAATAATAATAATAATAATAATAATAATAATAAATTCTGCCTCTGCACAATTCCCAAATGCCAATTTTGATGATCTACCACTTGATAACCATATAAAGCTGCCTTTTATGCTCAAAGATGAAGCTACATTTGTGGCATTTTTGAAACCTGCTTTTCACAGGAATCCAATACAACTGTGGTGTGAATCAAAAACAGAACATTTTCCTTTGCACATTTCTTCCTCACTGACTGAAAACTGATTTGAACAAAGAGTCCTTCTGAGTAATATATCTGCTCACCACCTACGTGAATACACCCCTAGCTCAGTGTTGATTCGGCATGCCTACGTCATCATGGGTATGAGTTAACTCAATCCCCCTATCCAATCCCTTGTTTTTGCTATTGCAAAATCTTCATTTGAACAGTGTGGCATGTCATTGTCCTCTGTTTGATGAAAATATGAACAGAAAACAATAATGCAATGCAAGCCTGAATGTAGCAGTAGCAGTATTTCGTTGTTAAGTGCTTGTTATGGGCTAAATGTTTGGGTCCTCCACAAAATTTATAGACTTAAGCTCTAATCCTCAGGTGATGGTATTAGGAGGCTGTGGGGGAGGGGTGTGTGTGTGTGCGGGGGGTGGGCCTATGAGGGAGAATTAGATTTAGAAGAGGCGATGAGGCTGGGGCTCCATGATGGGATTACAGGGGTGTGGTCCAGCTTCCCGGGCTCCTCCAGCTTGGATGTAAGAACAGGGCGGTGACAACAGCCATGGAACAGCACTGCTCTGGCCATGCAACCACGCATTCTGGGGGAATTCTAGCCCCTTTTCAAATTCTTTGAGAATAATTCTGGGTGTCCTGGATGTCTTTCCTGAACTCTGAGGACTAGTTCTCACAGCTGCTATGTGGTGTCAGCCATTTCCCCCCTTTGGCTGTGGCAATGCCTCTGGTCACTGCTGAGGCAGAGAAGCATCAGTTCTGTCCCTTGGTGCCCATCAAGGCCACCACCTCAGCCTCTTCTGCTTAGCAAGCACCCCATTGCTATTATCTGCCATCATTGCAGGTTCAATGCTCAAGTGAGAGCCTGAGTGTGGTGGCTGAGCAGAGGGCACCGAGATGGCGGGACACCAAAGTGTCTCTGCAGTTGCTGCCATCAGAGCTGCTGGGTCTTTGGCTTCTTTATATCCCAGGGAGTTCTAATAAACAGTTTTCCTAATTACTCTGGGGCTCGGACTAGAGGCAAGGCTGGATTAAAGATTTATTTCTAATTCTGCTCCTTTCAAACATACCCCTACTGTTCTTGAACCAAGCTCGGACACTACAGCTCTTGTACACAAAGGCCTTTTGCTTCTCAGGAGGCCCTTTCACTCCCATACGTAAACAGAGGCCTGGGATCTTGGCGCCTCCAACCTACCCAATGTGCCCAAACAGGCCTCAGCCCACAGGCAATCCCACTGAGGCTTACGCTGGTATATCAACTATGTTTAATTATATTTTCTTATTTTCTGTATTCTTGATGCTCTGGCATCTCGGGCTTTAACTAGCCAGGGAGAGACTGTTCCCCGGACTCTCAACCTTGTCTCTTCAACTCCGAGAGTCTGTTGGGCTCGTCTTGGGTTCCCCTCTCTGTGCTGTGGCCTGGAAACTCTCTCCAGGTAATTGCTGGGACATTTCTAAGGCTCACCTTGTTTGTGTCCCGTCTCTTAGGGGTCGCTGTCCTTCACTGTCTGATTTCAGTGTCTGTCTTGGAAAACAGTATTTCATTTAACACGTCGGATTTTTTTAAGTTCCCCTCCCCGCCCCCCGCCCCCAGGCAGGCTTGTAATTTCAGCCCCTATTGCTTCATCTTGGCCAGAAGTGGACATTCCCCAACTGTTTCAGAGAGTAGTTACAGCAATTTTAACTCCCAGCCACATTGTACAGAAGTTGCTGTTGCTCCAGAGATGACAAACTCGTGATATTTTCAGGCTTTCTAATTGCTGTAGGGACTAAACTAGTTCACATAAAGGATTTAATATGATTTTCCTTACAAAATAACCTACCATTTAAAGGAGAGAGGAAATATTTAACCTAAAGGAATGAATCTCCAATCATGAAATTTCAAGCAGATGGGGAATATGCCAGTACCAGGAGAATTCAACCCAATACTCTTTACCATTAGAGTGTTTCTCTTTGTTTAAGGAAAACAAAGTTGTTAATTCATTAAAACTAATAATTCTGGGAAATGGAGGTAACATTTAGTGCCCACTATAAGTCACAGAGTCTTACAAGCATTTAATTCCACGAATGGAGATAATCCTAGAGACTCTTGACAAAAATTTCCTACTTAAAATCCAGAGGATGACACAAAGATTAAGTGTACATATACACACACAGGATATCCTGGGCCAGAGGAGCAGCATCGGCTGGCCACTCCAGTCATTTTGTGAAGCCCTTCTCTCTCTGGGGACTGCTAAAAGCACTTATAATTGTTTCTTTGAAAGTGACCATATTCTCCAGAGAAGCTCTCAAGGAAAGAATCTAATTATCATGAAATTATTGAATTCTCTTGGTAATTTCTTCTGGGTAGATAGAATCTTCATTTCATTTTAAGAAAAGTTGTTTGGTATTATTCATAATGGACTGTTCTGTCCTCCCCCGCTCCTGCCATGGTTTGGAAAGAGAAGCAGTGGAATTCTTCAATTCTTTCTCTATACCTGGCCTTCATCAAACTTTGCAAACACCCAATACTGTGTAGAAGCATTTCATTAAAAAAAAGGTAAAGCTTTGGTAGTGAGTATATTCACTGAACTATAAAAATGTCTCTATAATCTTTATTTTATTTAGTTTTTAATAGTTCTACCTCCATAGTCCTCATTCTGAAATAACATTTGTTTTGTGGTTGCTGATGGATGTGATGGAACCATCCAAAATCTGCATTCCACAGTTCTTTACAACAGACCAAAATAGCATTCCTGTTCACGCTAGGCTACCCCAGCGTTGGCATGCAGTCTGGCCAACTAGCAGAGGGTGAACAGAACGTACGTAGTTAATTCCTTAGTGCTAGAATATCCTCTTTATAGTTACAAAATCGCTTCCTCCATGGGAAAAAAAACAAAGCCGCTTTATGCTACTTTTTTTTAGTTGGTCTAACTCAGAGGGTGCATGTCAAAAGATATGGGAGACTAGGGTAATCAGAAATAAAATGATCTTATTTCCTTGTAAATGTGAGTTCCCGGAGTTCACGATGAAAATAAAGAAAATGTTTTCCATCAAAGAACTTTATTTTGGAGGCTTTAAAATTCGAACTGCCAACAAGTCTTCCACATAATAAACCATATTTTGAAGTTTCTCAGATTTTTTTTAAGAATGGTAATCTATACCTTTTATGTACCCCTCAAGTGATATTTGCAGCAGAGAGAAGCAGTTCAAACTTGGCTGACAGTATTAGAGCTTTGTCCCTCACTTACTACTGATTAAACATGAGGAACGAAAGACAGGGCCCAGGGGATAGCTAAACCATCATCATTAGTTTCTATTCAGTATCAGGTATCAAACTTGCTTCTGAAAAATCTTCTTAAATCCCAAAACAGGAAAGATCTTAAAAATAAATCCTCTAATCATGGCATTTTCTTTCTTCATGAGAATCTGACACATTGCAAACTTGACTGCAGTGTCCTCTATGAGAGTGAAAACACTCATTCTAAAATTGAAAAGAGACATTCTTGTCAAATGGATTTGGAAGCTCCAATATTACTGCTTTGTCTTACAGCCACTGGATGAAAACTTCAGATCACCCTCAGTGTACCCTTCCCTTCCTCCCACGGTCAAACAACCAACAGTCCTACCTTAAAAATATCTCTTGCCATTCCCACTGTGAGCTGCTGCTTTCTTCGGGCTCTATCATTACTCATATGAATATAGATCCCAGATGAGTCTTCCCATTTCCTGTCTCTATTCAGTCCCAAGAGTGTTGCCAGATTGGCCTTTCAGACACTTGAACAGCACTGGATCACTCCTGTGCATAGGTATCTCCCACCTTGTCTTGCAGGTAGGCCTTTTGTGGGGAGACCTAAGAGCTGAGCCAACTGAGCCCCAAAGCTCCCTCCTTCCATTTCAAAGGGGCTGCTTCTCACCTACCTCCTTTGTATTTTGGAGCTCGGATGAAAGATTTCATTGAAAAGGAAGCATGCTCCTTAAACAAACCAACAAAAAACCTACATACCACTGGCCACAGGATAAATCCCTACTTCCTTATCATGGCATAGAAGGCCCTCCATGGTTGGCTCCATCCTATCCAGAAGCCTCTTTTCCAAATAACCTCTGCTCCAAGCCCTTATCGAGGGCATGACCTCTGATAGGTCAAGGTTCCCATGCCCCTTGTTGGAACTACCTTTCTGAACTTACCTCTTACCCCTAAAGAACTCCTACACAACCTTGAAGACATAGCCCATCTGTTACTTTCTCATTAAACCTTCCTCAGCTTCTCCAGTTAATTATTCTCATCTCCATGCTCCCATTGTATTACAAACCTTTTATCATTGCAATCTTTTACACTGCATTGTCATTTTATTTGCCTTTCTTGCTGAGACCTACCGTGTCTCATCCATCTTCGAATCACTGGCATTGAGCACAGCTTTCCTGGCACATAGTAGGCGTTCTGGAGTTAGTTAATGCTCTCGTGTTGTATAAATCCAAATCTTTTCCCCTCACTTGTATTACTGTCTATGCATGAAACTTTCTAAATTCAACCCTTAAAAACAAATGATCAAATAAACAAAAAATCCACTTCCAATATACTCGGAGAAAAAACACAGCTTTGAAGAGGGAGAAGAATGTGGGGTGACAAAACTAAGAATCACAGCAATTAAATGAATCTAAATGACTAATTCTGAGATTTGCAAAGATCCGCTATGAGTGCGTATTTGGAAACTCCCAGGAGTTTGTAAGCGCCAGAGTGAGCTGGTTTTGCAGGATAAGACTAACATATTCTCCTTTATTTTATGTACAGTTGAGCCTCACTAAGTCCGACAAAAATGAGGGACAATTGTTTTAATTAATGAAACTCTGCATTATAGCACATTTTAAATGTAATTGCTATTTTAACACTTCAGATTTAGTTTCAGAAAAGCACAGGATCATTTAAAATGCACACATCATATGCAAATTAAATTGTTAATCACTTAAGAAGAGTCTAGTTTACCATTGGATTGTATTACAAACATTGGTTTGTATTCCATTACAAACATTATTTTTCAAAGATAGATCAAAGGGAAACTTCTTGACACGGTTCTGAACAAGGTTCATATGAATTAATAACACTTCAATATAGCCGTCCTTCTTTCAGCAAATATACATTAATGCGTAGTATTCCCCAGGCTGGAATGAACGGAGCTAGGAAGAGGCAGCTCTGTACTCACTTCGTGTTTCCAAATTATTTTCATGGTGAATTTAGCCAGTTTTCCATAGCTCATGAAACTCCAGGCTGGCTTGAGTTTCCTGCTTCCTTCTTTGGCAAGACCAAACCTCTTCAAGAGATGTGTTCTTACTTAGAGGAAAGGAAATATCAGATCCAGGCTGTTTTACATGTACTAGATGCCAAGCACCAAACAAAGCAGCTTAGCTTTTCAAAGATTTGATATTGTAACTGTAGCCACTCGAGGAATAGCTTCGTCCTGGAATGGCCAAGTTAAATAAAACAGAATTAGGGGGAATTAAATTGATCTCCATGTCTAGTGTTCATAAATCTGCATGAAGAAGTTCTGAATCAAAGAAAATAAATTAAAAATGTGTAATACTGGTTCATGTCCAATGGATCTGCATGTTTTGGAGGAGAAACACATGGCTTAGAGTTACTGTGAAGACTGTCTCTTCTCAGTGCAGGTTGAGTTTTGAGCTGATTATTCAAATAGAGCCAAGAAAATGCTGGATTCTAGAAGACAGTAGAACCTAAGGAGATCATACCCTTGGAATCCTTGTCTCTAAATGAGGAGGAGAAGGGAACAGTTCTCATAGATGTCTTGAAAGCCATCATGACATCTGAGTGGCTTTAAGAGAGGAAACAGTGAGATCTATTGCCTCATGTATCACTAGATGCTCATCTCAGGCACAAGGACATGAACTATAAAAAAAATCAGACATGTGTTATAGGTCCAAGAGATTGGTGGATTTCTGGCCCTGAATAGAGGAAACTGTCTGAAGTCTGGTAAATGGGAGGGGGTTGTACTGGGGAGGAGGTTGATTTTCTAGCAATTGCAGTGAGTTGGGTACAGTAAATAAATGCCTTTTGGCTATGGCTGAGGACCTCCCAGTGTATAGCTCCAATGAGCACCAGGCACATACAATATAATGTGAAAAGTGTCCCCTAGAGTTGTGCAAGTGTCCCCAGTCTAACATATGACCTGACCACCTCGCCTGTAGTTGACTAGACCAGGGATGAATGCTTGACCGTGTTGAGCTAATCAGAGCAATCAGATTCTTTCTTTTAGGAATTTGGAATTTGGATTGAGACATTTGCAATTAATCTAGGCTGTTTCCTTATATAAAAGACAAAGTAAACTTGCATCTTCTGGAACAGGGTGTGTGTATGTTTTGGGTGGTGATTGAGAAAGGGGAGTCTTCAATCTGAGGCTGTATACTCTGCAGAGGGAAAAGACTGTAGGCAATAATTAGAGAGAAATAGCCCCAAGAGATAGAAAGAGGGCCCTACCAAGGCTCCTGACAACTTCTCTATTCCTGGTTGCAGGTCTCTTCCAAGGTCCAGCTGCATCTCTGTTCTTGGGTTCTATGAGCTATCTCTGTATCCTCAAAACAAAAACAATGTTACTACAACTCACATGAGTTGGTGATGGTTACTAGTAATCAAAGAGTCCTAATGAAGACACTAAATAAAACAGTCACTTATGGTAAAATTGTTTCTTGTTTCTCAAAGAGGCTGCCCCACTTTGTAAGATTCTAGGCTCAGGAAAAACTATCAGTAAACTAAATTAGGTTTTATAGTATTGATTCATTCTTAAGGACTTCGAAGAGCAGCCACATTAACTGTATGATGTGGTCTCATAGCTAATATTTATTTCTATAGCAAAGTTCTTTAAATTCAACCTGTGTGCCACTTGCTACAATTTTGACCTCCTTCTTATTAGTTCTCATCTAAGTGGATTTGGAGAATAAATGACAGCCAACTACTCTTGGAATAATAACTTTAAGTGCTAGACATAGAAATAGACAGAAATTTTGAGCTAGCTTTCTCATTTGACAAACGAGGAGTCTGAGACTTACATGATTTGCCTAATTGTGGCTGGGCAGGAACTAGAATCCAGATTACAAGCTGCCCCGAAGTCAAATTTTCTCCAAGAGAACCGCTAAAGACAAAGCCAGTCGTTTTTCTGGTTGTTAATTTTAACTTCCCAGTTATATGATCTGGATAGTTTCTAACCCTGGGACACTTTCATGGGTAAAACTTCTTGGCAAATGACTGAACAGTTTCTCCATTTAATTACTGACTCAATAGTATGAAGTTAAGTTACTGGGCTTTTAAGATCATCTTGACAATTTTGTACTTGTTAGAATAAAAGGAACCTTCTGAATTTTTAGTTTATAGATCTCATTAAAGGAGTATGTAGTCAAGATGTTAGTCAAATTTCAGAAAACTATATGCCACATGAAGTTAAAATTGTTCCAAACCAACAACAATAACAAAAAAGGGGGTGGAAGGGGGGCGGGGAGAGAAAAAGAAGGAAAGGGGGGAAAAGCACTATACTTAACTAGGTGTTAATGACGTGCTCCTGAGTCACCAAGTCAATTTTCAGTATATGTTATGGGTGGAAATGGCTATTATTACCATTTTATATGATGTAGGTTTTAGATGGAGTATAGAAACATATATGTGTAGTGATCTAATCCTACTAAGTCTATAATGCTTCCCTAACATTACATTATTCAGAGAAAATACCAAATCCTGAGCAAGTAAATGCATTATTGTTCTTTCAAAGAAATAGATTAGGTCATTTGAACTCAACATCACCTTCCTTTCAAATCAACATTGGCTATTATATTGATAAATATTATTATCAAAGGAAAATTTTAAAAGGAGAAAAATCTTTAACAATATTCAGAGTACTAGGTTAAGTGTAAAATAGAGAGAAAAGATACAGTTACGACTGTGGTTATGTGTGTGTGTGTGTGTGTGTGTGTGTAATAAACTTGGCTTTCAGTGCATGGTACCTTTGCACAAGAAACAGGTGTTTGGGCTGGATCGATCATCATTCTGATCCAGTATGAAAAACATGGGATTTCTAGTATGAAGAGAAACAAAAGACAAATATTCCAGATAAAGCTCAGCATGGTGGAAAAGAAAGAGCACCAGAAATTTATTGAACTCTCTACTTTTCTCAAAGCTCAACTGGCCACAAACATGGGGAAAAGGGATCCTGCTCTTGTGGCCCAGGTCAGGGTCACCAGTGCGAGGACACCACAAAGCAATGGGCCAGAGTCAGGCTGGGGACCAAGGGGACATGGGCAGTCTGGAGACAGAGGAAAGAAGGAACAAAAGAAGGAACAAAGGAAGGAACGAAGGAAAGAACAAAGGCAGGCAAGCAAGAAAGGAGGGAGGAAACAAGTGAGGGAGGGAGGAAGGGAGGAGAACGAGAGTGATCAGCAGACTAAAGTGAAAAACCTTTCCCGTTCCAGCCCTGCCAAGAATTTGCTGTGCGATCTCTAGCTGCTCCCTTCACCTCTCTGGTGCCCTCCAAGAAAGTTACATTGGAAAACTCAGTCTCTGCCAATTCAACAATTCTATGACTCTGTAATATAAAATCCTAAAAACAAAAATGATAGGACTTTAAGAAAAGCCATCTGATAAACAGGTGTTACCCAAAAATACTGCACATGATGTAGAACAACCCCAAATACACCATATACCAGGATTACATGTATTCTACACACCGGACTTTAGTCTTCAATCAGACTCCTTGTCGATAAGACCCTTACGTTCTAAACGGATAATAGGAAATGAATACAGGTCAACATGGCATGAAGCTTTCCCATTAGCAGTTTTTCTCTATAAGAAACTTCTTCAAAGATATCCTCAGTGATGAGACAGCAGTCCGTGCCCAGTGAGAGCACCCTCAAGTGGACCGCTGAATTTAGGCCTTTACCTGTCTTCAGGATGGTGTCCCTATGCAAGGTCACTGGTTCTTTAGTTCTTCCACCCACTCCAGCCAAGACATACCACTTATAGCTCAGAGATCAAACCTCCATTTCTTATGTCTGCCCTTCCTTCTACCTCCCACCACCTTTCCCTACCTCCTATTCTCTCTCTCTCTCTCTCTCTCTCTCTCTCTCTCTCTCTCTCACACACACACACACACACACACACACACACACACACCATTTATCCTTGAAGTCTCGACTTAGTCATCACCGTTTCTCAGGAACCTCTTCAGACCTTCACGCCTGGATTTGGAGCCCCTCATAGATTTGCCTGCACTAGACCTGGTGTATCAGTCAACTCTCACTGCACACACAAACAGCCACAGAATCTCAGTGAGGTACAACAATAAGCATTTATTTCTCACTCATCCATCTGCAGGTTGGCTGAGACAGACCTTGCTCCATGTCTCATTCTGAGGGACAATAGTTCACCAGGGTGTGTTTTTCTCATTGTAATACATAAGCTCAAGCCAACTTCAATCTTCTGCCTGTGTCCCACTGGTCAAAGCAAGGCATGTGGCTAAACCCAGAACCAAGGCCAGTAAAATACACTCCACCCACTAGGAAACCATGGAGAGTGTAAATATGTAACAGTAATGCTACAGGAAAGTGAGGAATTGGAACCAATAATTCAATCTGCGCTCTCGCCCCCATATTAATAGCACCTATCACAGTGTATTGTCATTATCTGTATAAAATCTCCCTCTAGACTGTTACCATCTTAAAAACAGGGACTATGTTTTTCACCTTTGTTTTTATAATCTGGCATATCATGGGCACAGTGAAAACATTTGAATGAATGAATAAATGTATGAGTGGAGGCAGGCAGTGCTGCACAGGCTCTGTCCCTCACTCTGCAGAATGCCCCTTCTGTGTGTCTGCTGAAGGTTCTAACTAGTCACCAAAAGAAGAGAAAATCAGTATGTACAAGATCTGGGTCCTGCTGGGGTGGAGAGCGAGGGAAAAGGGGCTCATATTTAAGTCACTTGATATACTTTGACCCATGTCTTGACTGTCTCCCCAAAAAGAGTTCTCATTATGTCTAACCTCCTTTGGGTCACGAGGCCTGACAGGGTCCCAGGCTACAGTGATGGAGCTCTAGAACACATTTTTAAAGAGTATTTCAGAATCTGATCTGCTACACAGTGATATGATTTAGAGCAAACAGAGGAAATGGAACACATTTCTAAGCAAATATTTCCCTGATTACTTACACATGCAAATTCATGGGCTAAGTTTAGATGTGTAATTAAGCTTCTAGTTATTTTTGAGTCCACATTCATAGCCCAGATCAGATGCCCAAAGAAGGCACATGGTTGGCTTATTTCTGTGTTTTTGTTTGCGTTCTCAAATCTGGGCTCTTACCTGAAAAAAAAAAAAAAATGCATTGGCTCAGAGGTCTCAGTGACCTAGTTGTGGGGCTAAGAGAAAAAAATGGTTCAAGAGCATGCCAACTTTCGTGATTTTAAAAAGATACATCTAATCAGAATGATGCTCCTCTGGGTAGAAAAGTGCATGGGACGATCTCCTCTTAGAGAATGGAAAATCAGGGCAAGGTGGGCACCATCTTCAGCACAGCTCTCACTCTTGTGGTGAATAGTTAATGGTCAGCTAGCCAAAGCTAATATTAGTTTCTTATGTTGCAATTAATTTTTTACATACTTTCATGATCCATATGAAAATGTTAATGCTGTGCAATTATGGACCAAATGATGTGGTCACATGCCAGTTTTACACATGCAATACATATGAGTGGTTTGGAAAATTCATATTCATTGTTTCTTTGCAAGCAAATGGCATTACCTCTTCACCTTCTGGTCCCAGCAGCCAACAGTTCACCTTTCTTTTTGCTATTCCTAAAAGCCACGATTGCTTAAGAGTTTCTTCACAGAGCATCCACTGAAGTACACATTCATCAATCACAAGCAGGGATTTGTGACTGAGAGTTTGTCAGTGGCGGCTGTGCATGTGCCCCTCTGTGGGTGTTGATGGCCTACTTTGCCTTGATTTTCTGCATCAGTGTTATGGAGAAAGACCTCCTTCAACAGACATTCAAAGAGAATGCTCTGTGCTGTCTGCTGTTTTTAACTCTCGACCCCACCTCTCCCATTCATTTCCGTACTGTTTAAGCCTCCCATAGAGGATGATCCTATAGTCTGTTCTCTGCTAGCAAGGAAAGGAGGCCTTCTGTTTTTAAGAGAGTACAGAGCTCATAATATATGTATGGGTATTTTTTAAATACCTTTCAGTGAGAACGTACTACCTATCAGGTACTGTGCTTACAAGCAATATATTTGCTCCTCAGAAACAACTCTAATGACTCTATAAGCTGGATGTTATTATCTCTATTTCTCAGCCTAGGTGAAGCAACATTTCGAATCTCAAGTAAATAGAAGAGCTGGGATTCAAAGACAAGCCTATCTGAATGCAAACCCCAGACTCTTCACCAGTTATTACAAGCCTCCTCCTCTATCCCAAGGGCACCTAGAGAAGCTTTACAAGGCCCTGGCCTACTTTTGAATCAACATAATATTTGTGAAATAATGCCTTCCTTATAAGACATTTGATTTCTTCATTTTAAAATATCATTGCATCTGAAAAAGTAGTACACTCAATTTGGCGGGGCTATTTCTGAATGCATACTTTACTTTTCCCTGAATATCCAAAACTAAGATTGCAGACGCTACTTGCTTCCACTTTTCTCCAAGGGAAAAACAGTATGACCATTTTGAAATCTTATGTTCTCTCATCTGTTGCATTTTTACAGGCAGAAGCAAGTAATGTGAGAGCCTTAGATAGTCATCTTCATGGAGCATGCCACATTCAGTTCAAACACATCAACTAGCATGTTAAATAAGCCTTTGGAGAGTTATTCCTAGTGTGTTGAGAATGACACCACAAGCAGAAATACACAGAAGTAAGGACATTTCAAAACACAGTCTTGTTTCAGACAGAAGCCTCTATGCTTGATTTGTAGTTAATAGCTCTTTGGGTCCATCATGGTCCCATTGTCTAATATAAGGATTCCTTTGGGTTCCAAGGTGGTGGAACAGTGGGTAGGAGAGACTGGCCCTATCCCATTGATATGCTAGGAGGATTTACCAAGAGGGGAATGATGGAGACATCTCTTCCAAAAGCCTTTGGAGTCACCGAGAGCCTACCTGTATATTTTGTATCCTATGCCTGTCAGGTAAAAAATACATTATGTAAGCCCATTGCACTGGTAAAAAAGAGATGAGAGGTGAAAAGTCAGGGGCTAATGTCCAATCGAAACTGAAAAGTGTTTGTGGCTAAGGGAAGCATCCAGAAGACTTGGCAAAGGTCACTTTGTTCCCTTTTGTCAGAGCTCTGCTTTCCCTTTGTCTCCCAAATTCAGGAGCTGGAAACAGGCCTGGGCGTGTGACTGTTCTAGAAACCCCTGGGAATAGCTCTAATTCCAAACACCTTTTGCAGTTCTCACAATAACAACTCTTGGCTTTGTCGAAGAAAGGTGTCTTAAACACTTCTTGGGTGAGTAGTTGCCATGTCCAACAAATGCTAAGGCTATACCTCTCCTACGTAAAGGTGTGAGCAGCACAAACACGGTACACAGTGCTCTGTGGGTGAAAATAATGTAAAGAATTAAATTAATTTATGGAATAGACTACAGTCCAAGTTGGCCATTACAGTGCTGCTACAGTTTTAAAAATATTATTTTCCCTTTTCCTTTTTATTTTAAACTTATCTTTTAAGCACTTATATTCTGTAACTTACATTTTATGTGTCCAAAAATCAATGGGTACAATGTAAATGAGATTAGCTCAAGACTCTTCATGACAGTGAAATCGAATGATGCCTCTGCTACCACTGCTTGGACTCAAAATACATTATACCAAAATGTCTTGGCCTCTTGGTTCTCTCACTTTGTCCTTCCATAAAAACTATTTGCTATGGAACACTGTCCACTTCTTCTCATCATCCACATTTCCATCATGGGTATTACAAGCTGATAAAAGGAACTGCTCAGGCTTGCCTTTTCCCCTGGCATGCACCAGGATTTCTGTTGGCACTAGGGTGCTGATGGTGAACGTATCTCCAGAGTCAGAGAAAGAATTGGCATGACAGCCATTGTACACAATTCTTCATCATATGCCTTTCTAATTAATTTCTAACTTTTTAAGGAATATGCATACGAGAACTGACATTAGGAAGAAAAAGCCTTCTGTGGAATATTAGTTCTCATTTATTTTCATTCTGAAAAATAAAATCCTGTACATCCTTCAAGGCCCAATTTTAAATGCCTTCTCCATCATAAAGTCCTCACTGATATTTAAGTTAGAAGTTACCTCTTCTGCTGTGGCTTCTCCAGCCTGTTGAGGGCATCTCGGTCACATCACTCATCACATTATCTCTGATCTTTTAGTTCTTGAAGGACAAATCTGTTTCTAGACTATAAACTCCTTGTGGACAACCAGTCCTGTCTGACTCTGTGTGTAAATTGTGCATCGAGCATGATGCTTTCAGTATAATAGGTTTTCAAGAAATGTTTGCTAAGATGCACTATGTCGGTCATTCTGAAACTTTTATCACGTATCAAGATCAATTGGAGGGCTTGTTAAAACCCAGATTGTATGAGTCCTGCTGCCAGAGCTCTGTGGTGAAGCTGGATAATTTGCATTTTAACATGTTCCCTGGTGATGCTGGTGATTTTGGTCCAGAGACCACTCTTTGAGGTGTGCTCAACTATGTGTTTCACATTTCAATCTCTCTGATATCAGGTTATGCCTTAAATTTGTTGACATGTCAGTTTAATTGACAAATTTTTGCTTTCATAGTATCATATAAAATAATGGTTTTATAATTGATAGTATCTTAGATTAAATGAAATGTGGTAAGTTTCCTATTACAGATTTGAATCTACATCATAAAACATAGCAATGAAATGCTTAAAAATTTAGCTCAATGCTAGCTGTAGATAACACATGCATAAGATTGCGGTGCTTAATCTTTATAATGGCAACAGAGTAAATGGTTTTTAGGGCCTCGTATGAGATCCACAGAATAACAGATGAGCTCATCTGGCCAGAGGCATCAAGAAATAAAAGGCAGGCATCGCCACATTCATTTTTGGTGACAGCTAAGGCCAGTCTCCTCTAGACTAAAAGTTCCATGAGGTCAGAGTTTAATTTATATCTGGTTTTGTTCATCATTGTAGCCCTAGCACTCAATCAATATTTGTTGAATGAAAATTTTTATTTAGAAAAGCCAGAGTTTCAGAGTTTCTTACCTGCTATAAATGAGATGAATTATGAAACATACCATGATTTCTGGTAGAATACTCACAAACCAATGCCAATACTTTTGACCTTCTCTCTTCTCCTATGCTGGCAACTACAACAACAAAGCAGATCAAGAGCAATAATGACCAAGGACCACATTAAATTGAAAATATTCCAGTTAAGCAAGTATATCAAGGTCATAGAGCCAGATAGATTGTCCCAGCTGCCCTCCTTGCAGAAGTGGCCCAGATTTGCCATCTTCAAAAAACCTGTTTGCAGGGACGTGGTGGTAACAGAGGGAGAAGAATTCTTTCCACGGGTGGTTTTGTCAAGAAGACACAAGCTCAGTCTGACCATCATTCCCACAATCATACTGGACTTGAACCTAAAGGAACTTTGATATTTATGCATGAGTCAATCAATATCATCATTTTATCACTTTCCTGAGCTTAGACCCAATTTAGAAGTAGATTCATCAGTCAGATAGGAAATATCAAAATACCCAGAGATAATGCTGTTTTCAGAATGTGATTTAGGCACAGAACAATGGCTTGGAAAATGAGCCACTTGGCCTGAATTAGGCAGACCTATTCACTGTGTCGCAGATACTGGGTACAGGCAGCCCTGAGCAACTTCCACCTCCACACCATGGCCACAGCCTGCCTGCCCTACTCTGCTTATGCTGTGGCCGAGAAAGCAAGCAGAAGACTCTGTAGGAAGGCAGCTCCGAAACAAGAGAACCCAGAATTGGAGGTGTCACATGTGCCTTTATTCTTCTGTGCCCCAAATAGGAAGAGAGACCAGATTGTTTTTCTAACAGACTCCCCGACATAGAAACACAAGATGTATGTGCCAAATGTTCTCTCCTAATGAGAACTATCTCTTTATATACCACATTTGCCTTAGAATTATAAAACTGGCTGGTAGTGCCCAAACAATATTACCTTGTGTCTACAAAGCATTGTAAAAGCTGTTTAATTTTTTAGTTATTCCAATGACTATTCCTTGAATGTCTACAATTACAAGGCACAGTAGTCTTTGCTGCATTAGCCTATAACGGTACACCAAATCAGCCTGTAGTCAAACCTTGATGAAAAGCATCCTCGGGCCCATGATATGTTCTCCTTTAACAATTCAAAGGGGGTAGCTGTGATGGTGCACTGCATTCTAGGAGGGATCTCATTACTTTCTGGGATGGTGCCACTGTCAGGTATGAGGTAGGGATGGGCTAGAAATAAGAGAACAAAGAAAGTAGAAAGAATGACAGATGCTTCCTACACTTTACTCTCTCTCCAAACTAATCATCATACATGGATAAAGAAAGTAGAAAAAAAAAAAGAAGAAGGAGAAAAGATGGCAAGAAAAAGAGGAAACCAAACAGACCAAGAACGAAAATAATAATTCTTGGGGGAAACACAGTTCTCTTCCTCAGTGACTTTCAGTCTAAGACATTGAGGTCAGCCCTAGCGATCATGCGACTGCCGCTTGCCCTTTTTCTAATGACCCTATTACAAGGGATCACCAGTCTAAGGGAGGATTGGCTTTTCCAGGTTTGGGTACTTGTCACTATGGGAAGACTTTTATTATTGGTTTAAAGGATATGATCAAAGGCAAGATATTCCTCCCTCTGGTGACTGCCACTGCTTTGCCACCCCTGCAGCTTGGTGTCTGGGTGTAGTGTGTGAACTCCTCTTGCTCAGCAATGGCTCAAGCTTTTGTGGGGCTCTACCCACATCTTCAAGGTAACACATGCATCCATGGCAGCTGCGGTTCTGGAGCGTGTTGTGATCTTCTCTGTTGGAAGCAGCTCTATTATTAAAGTGTCTAACTATAGGGGATGCTGTACTACTTCATAACAGGAAATGAGGGAACATTTGGGTAGGAGGTGTGTAAAAGTCTAATGAATACCACACCCTGACAGAGAAAAGACTTTTTAAAGCAGCTTTTTATAAAGGCTCTACTGTTCATGTGGTTTTCCATCTCTAGGCAATGCCCTGTGCCTACAATGGTCATGTCAGGCACCTAAGACCAACATCTGTGTCTATTGTGACATGGAGAATCTGTAAGTTGGGAATATATGAATACAATAGAAAGGGATAGTAGAAAATGTCTCAACCTCTGCTGTAGAATGAGAACTATATATTATTTCGTTAAAGCTAAGCATGATATTTTAAAGCAAACTATAAATCATTAGTGGGTTCCTAATATATACTTCCAATTCCCATCGCTAAGAATTGGTGAGATACAAAGGATTGTCTCCATTTTGGCATCTTCTTGGGATGTCTAAGTCCCACTGTTACTATTCTGAATCCCCCACAAATTACTTTCTTACACCAGTCTTACATCTTTGCATAGGCCCTTTTTTATTGTTTGTAAAATATGCTAAATCATAGCTTTTGAGCTGAGATTTGAGCTTTGCTCAAAGTTCAATGTATTGGTTGATCGCATTGGTGAGGAATTCTGTTGCCTTCTCATATGCCTGCAGAATGCTTCTCCAAGTTAGGGAGTGCAGAAGGCTGGCTACCTACAGCTTTCTCTGTTGCTCTGACTGAGTACCTCCTATTCCAGCCTGCTGCTTCCAGGTTCTGCTTAATTTGATGGGAGGATATCTTCTAGATGATATCAGGACTGAGAAAGCCTCCACAGTACAGAAACAAGGACAGCAGTGTACTCCCTGGGTCACATGAATACACATCCTTCTTGATCACAGGTGCTCAGGGCATTGCTGGGAACTATTTCCTATCCTTTGAACTATGGACTATAAGAACTTTATACAAGTATAAAGGAAATATACAACTAAAGCATGTGAATAGATTGAGAAAATACAGCTCCATGTAGGGACTGAGCAAGGGAGTGGAGTATTAGAGAAAATTTAGGCAAGAAAAAGCAATAAAATGTAAAAATGTCATTCTTTGCAGATGACATAATTATTTACATAGAAAATTCTATGGAATGTACAAAACAACTATGAGAATTACTGAGAAAATTTAGCAGGGTCAATACACAAAAATCGATTGTATTTCTATATACCAGCCATAAGCAATTGGAAAATAAAAATTTTTAAGTGCCATTTGTAAAAATATCAAAAATGTCAAACACTTTGGAAAATCTAATAAAAGATATATAATTCCTCTACGATAAGAATTATAAAACATTCTTGTGAGAAATTCAAGATGAGACTAAATAGAGACATCGTATGTTTACGAATTGGTAGACTCAGTGTCATTTAGACATCCATTCTTCTCCTTGATTTATTTATGGATTGGATACAATCCTTATCAAAATTTCAGTAGACTTTTTTAGAAAAATTAACAAGTTGAGTCTAAAACTGATATGGAAATGCCAAAAGAATTTTGATAAAGAATAACATTGGAAGACTTATAATAATTGTTTTCAAAACTGAATTAATACTAGATTAACCAAGACGTTGTGGTATTGATATGAGGATAGGCGAACATCAATAGAACAATCCAGAAATAGATTCAAACGCACAGAGTCCATTGATTTTTGACTAAAGTGACAAGATAATTTAATTAAAAAATGAAGACTTGTTAATTGCTGGAACAACTGGAAAGTCATATGAAAAACAAAAATAAACTTGACCCTTATCTCCCCCTATACAATAAGATTAGTTTGAGATAGATCTTATTATAAAACATAATCTAGAACTATAAAGCTTCTAGTAGAAAATATAAAATAAGATCTTTGCAATTGCGAGATAGGCAAAGATTATTTAGAAAAGACACAAAAAGCACTAACAATTAAAAATAATAATTGAATTTCATCAAAACAAAAATTTTCTCATATCAAAAGATACCATTATGAAAATAACTAGACAAGCCAGTACATATATCTGACAAAGAGTTTGTATCCAGTGTATATAAAGAACTCTTCTAAATCAATAATAACAAGATAAACATTCTAATTTTTCAAGTTGGCAAAAAATTGGAGCAGCCATTTCTCAAAAGAAGATATTGGCCAATAGCATGTTAAAATGTTCTCAATGTTATTAGTCATCACAGACATGCAAATTAAAACCACAATTTTACACGCATTGAAATAGGTAAAATATAAAGTATGATAATACCAAAAGTTGATGAAGATGTGAAGAAACTGGAACTCTCTAACACTGTTAGTAGGAATAGAGAATAATACAACTTAGGGAAATGCTTTGTCACTTTCTTATAAAATTAACTTCTGTACCAATCCAATGACTCAGGAATTCCATATCCAGTATTTCCACCCCCCACCCCCCAGTGAAGACATATGTCCACAAAGAGACTTGTACATGAATACTCAAAGAAGCTTTATTCATAATAGCCCTAAACGGGAAACAGTCCAAATGTTCATCAGCAGGAAAATGGATAAACATGTTGTGGTATATTCATAAATTGGAATGCTAATGATAAATAAAAAGAAAAAATACTGATGATGCAACAATGTAGAAGACTCTTAAGACTTCCATTTATGCTAAGTAAAAGAAGCTGCATTATATCATTTATATGTCATCCCAAAATAGGCAAAATTAATCCATGGTGAAAAAACACATCAATAGTAACTGCCTCTCGTTTGGTGTAGTCAATTATCATGATTTATTTAATTGTCAAACTCGTTGAACTGAATACTTAATCCTTTTTGATGAATTGCATGTAAATTATATTTCAGTTTTTAAAAAGCAACTACATCTGGAGGGCATCAACTACATAAACAACTATATAGGTCATGTTTGTTCAGCAAAAAACATTATCGGCAACTTATGTGCCAAGCACCATGCTAACCACTGGGACATCAAGCTCTATCAGACACAATTCCAGCATTGAAGGAGGAGGGAGAGGTAATAACTCCAAAATACTGGAACAAGTGCTTTAACACAGCTATTGACTAGGGCCGCATATGGGAGCACAGAGGAGCAAGTGAGATGTTATGGAATAGGATAATGGCCTCTCATCTGACCATGGTGGCTGAATCATTGCTTGAGGAGAACATGGGATATTGCCTCCTATTTTTGGCCTTTGGGACTTGGGGTGATATTTTAGCAGGTGTAAGAACTCTAAAGAACAGTTTGTCAAAATTTAAGAGCAATCTTTTTACAGTAGAAGATTGGAGAGACTTTTTCATCTCAAGGATAAATAGAAAACAGCCAAACATTTTCTGAGTAATAGGCAAGAGGGAAACAGGCCAGGGTCCCTATGCCACTCTGCAGAGCAGCCAGGGTCCCTATGCCACTCTGCAAAGCAGCCCACAAAACACCCCAGAGGATGTGGGTTGCTGGCCACACCCTTTGGGTCATGACAGCCCTGCCAGAGAATGTAGGGCCCCAACAAAGAATGTTCTGAAAGCCATTTAAGAGCCTTCCAGGAAAACCACAGCCAGCAATCCACCACTTGCCATGTGTGTGGGTGGGCTGCTGCTTCTCTCTCTTCCTTGGCTCCCCTGAACTCCCACCAAATCCCAAATCAGCTCAAAAAGAAAGTGAAGGGCCAGGTACAGTTTGCTTCCTGGTGATGTCTAAGACAAGGCACCTGCCTACAAGTCTCCAAGGACAGCACTGGGGAGACTTCCACTGAGTATCTTCAAGGTTTCCCTTCAAAGTTCTAGCTCCTATAGGATTGGGGCTGTTACTCTCCACAGATGGACCACCCAGAGAGAGGGGGTTGTGGGAAAAACTCCAACATGTCCTTTCCAACCACAACTGTATTAGTTTCCTATTGCTGCTATAAGAAATTACCACAAACTTGGAGACTTAAAACAACACAAATTTATTATCTTATGGTTCTGCAGGTCACAAGTCTAAAATAAGCCCATATGGCTGCAATCCTTCTGGAAGTTCCAGGAGAGAATCCATTTCTTTGCCCTTTCCAGCTTCCAAAGGCAACCTACATCTTTTGGCTTACGTCTTGCTTCCTTTATCTTCAAAGCTAGCATCTTCGACTCTTTTTCTTTCTGTCCCTCTGCTTCTCTTGTCACATCACTTTCTCGTTCTGACTCCTTCTGCATCCCTTTTATAAAGACCCTCATGTTTTCATGGAGCCCACTTGATGATCAAGGATAATCTCTTCCTCTCAAAATCTTTAACTTGATCCCATCTATAAAGCCCCTCATGCCATATAAGGTAATATCCAAAGGTCCCAAGGATTAGTATATGGGCATCTTTGGGGATCATTATGCAGCCTATCACAACAATTCTAAGCCAATTTTTCCTCGAGAACCACAATAATAACAAAAAGCATCCAACCATTGAGTGTTTACTGTCATATAAATATAAAAACAGAGATAAAAAGAGATAATTTTATATAGATGTGTATTTATTCATTAAGATTAATAGGTGATATATATACACAGATTATGTATATATTATACATTATCTAATCATCTACCACTCTAATCCCCAGAGCCAATTCTCTTTACCCTACTGTCTCCCATTTCTCTTCCATGTTTCAACACGAAACTCAGACTATGAATTGTTTTGTGTAATAGCTTCAACCTAACTTTGTTTTCTCTAGCTGGAACTAGCCACATCTGTGGTTGGGAAGACTAAGTAGAAATGTGTTAATTCCCAGTTGGCCACATCTACAAAAAGTGCATAAAATTATCCCTCTTTCTCTGTAAACCAAACTATTTGCTACTCATCCATAATGTCTTATTTCTGGTTCTTGCTTTAACTTCTTCAGTGTTTTCACTTTTTCTTATCATTTTCCAACCTCAATAGGGGATGTGTTTTGAAGCAGAACCATTTACCAACCTAAAATCTTCCTCTCATTTTCGAAAGCTGCTTCTTAAAAAAAACATAAATTATTCAAGCATCCTGGAAAGTGAGTGATGTTCAGAAATACCACAGCAAAGCAAACAAAAGTGGAAGCTGAAAATAAATACATTAAACCATACTATAAAAATAAAATAAAATAAAATAGAAATCAGTATCCTATGAAACAAAAGGGAATGAAGATTTATTTTAACAATGTCACCTAGCCAGCACCCATTCTCAGTATTCCTCAGTGGGGTTTATTTTAAAATATTTTAAAGTGTAGATAAATCAGAATCACTAAATTTTTATAAGACAGAATCCCTTTCTCAGAGACAATCCTTAAATGGCAAGAGCTGATCCGTGTGTGTCAGAGCGTTCAACTCCATAGTTAATGTTGCTCTGTTGAGTCTTTTGTTGAAGACAAGAATGAAATATGTTCCTGATTTTTATATGCCGCTGACATTGTCAAATCATGTGCCTTGGGGATTCTGACTCATACTACATATTTTTTTTATTGTCTCCTTAACAAATGGTTCCTAAGTATTTATTGATACATATGACCATATTAAAAATCTAGATCATGAATAGATAATTTTGAATAAAATTGGGAAAAACTAGAGCAGTAGGGGTAGGAAGATAACCAAGTTTTGGGTGTTCAGACCAAGACTGTGTCCCAACTGCCCTGTCTTGCCTCACTCGAACCTTTCCCCACTTCACCTTCCACAGCAAAGACCAGAGCAGGACCCACAAAGATTTATACCAAAAATAGTAAAATGTGATGGTTGTAACATGAATCATCATAACTGAGAAATAGTTCCTTCAGATTTTTATCTTAAATAATCCTTAACGCTGGAAATGGATTTAATTGTCAGAGGATTCGCTGATAAATGAACATTTAAGATTTTAAAGGGAATGTCTGTGTCATTTCAAGATTATCAGGAGCTGTTCATCCTCTTAAATTACATCTATTTTTACTTGAATCTTTGGAAACTGGTCTCCCTGCAACATATTTGGACTCCCTTTTTTTTTTAATACAGAAGTTAGAATTATTATATCAAAATGCAAATTTCATCACATCGTCCCTTCCACCTCTATCACTCATCCACACTTCACCCAGTTACCTCTTCCCCCTCCTCTCTCAGATCTCAGGTCAACAGTTCCACAGAGAAGCCTTCCCTGATCCCTACACTGGGTCAGGCCCCTGATCCATGCTCGAGAAACTGGGTGGTCTGTGGTGTTTGGTACAGAGTAGGTATGTGAGAAGCGTTTTAGCATGGGTACATTAGCACATGGACTTTTTCATTGATACAGATTTATCACTAGCAAGTCAAACCGGGGGTCATATTTTTCAGCCCAGTGAGTGAATTAGGGAGGAGCAGAAGAATGAAGACTTCCCTGAGGTAACTGGGAAAGAATGTTAGAGGAATTCAAAGGTAGATTTAGATTTGTGTGTGAGAGAGGAGTTATCTGAGGTAAAAGTCACTCTCTGAACTTGGAATGACCCAAGACAATATAGAAGGCAAGGGAAGGGGAAAGTCACTTGCTATCAGCTTGAGAGTTCCTTTAGAAAAAGCAAAGCAATCAAGGGAAGGGAAGGAGAAGCAAAAGCAACCAATGCTGATAAGTTTTTTTATATATTTCAAATATTGTTTTCAAAGGTTTTAAGGAACTCTTATAAAGATGCATGCAATACAGTAACATGAAATATATTCCTATTGAAGATCTGCTTGGCTTTATTAAGTGACTCATGAATAGGACAGCATACCATCTAACAACTAGCGGTGCCTTCAAGGGGTTGTACAAAATGGAAGATTTTTATAGGAAGATGGGTGGCACAAGGAGCTATTAACAAAAGAAAACAAAGGATTATTTGGGGGCACCAGATGTCTGGGGGTGGGGGGCACAAAAGAACAGAGAAGAGTTGTTATCATGCAAATTGCCTCTTCTTTCTATGGGGGTGGGGAGGGCGGCGAGGGCAGGTGGAGAGGGCCTACCCACATGACAGATGATCTCATTGGTGTTGAACAGAAAATTCCAGACTGGTTGGTTAAGATTGTTTTGGGGAGAGGTGGAAACCACAATTATATCAGGTATTAAACCTCGGTTTGGTATCATGGGTTTTTAAGCATGAGTGATACAATTTTGGGCCCGTGGTTGTCTCTTTAACAATTCAAATAAGTAATAAAAGTGAGAAAAGCAATTTATATGCATGAAATCTGCAAAAAGCATCTCAGTGAAGTTATAAAGCCTTTAGCCAATACTTTGATTTGGACACCTGAAAAATATATCATTGATTTCTGAAGAAGCTGTCTACAGATTGCATGGAAATCCACATTAATAGATACCATTTATGTAAAAACTGTAGGTATCTATGTTTGTATGTATGAAAAGTATGGAAATGATCTGAAAGGATACGTATCAAATATAAATGTGGTTACCTCTGGAGAAAGAGAGAGATGGGTGAGAATTGGGATGTAAAAAATGTTTTATTTTTTGCCTTACATATATCTGAAATTTTTACAATTACCTTACATTCACATATGGCTTTTATAATTAAAAAATAATAATAATAAAGCCTCTACAAAGAAACCAATAATATTCACCTTAGATACTGACAAATATTTTACTATATATATGTACCTAGTCATTCACTGAGATCAAATAACATTAAGAGCACTTCTTAGCATTCAGAAGGGCCAGGCAAAGCATACCTCACTTTATTATCTCCACTTGAAAAATGAAGAAGCAGAGGCAGAAAACAGCTGGGTGACCAGCCCAGGTCACAAGCTAGTGAACAGTAGAGTTTGTAAAAGAACCCAGACTTTCCCATTCTTTCCCCTGTGTGCTCCATTCTCTTTTGTTCTTTGTTCACAATATAGCTGGAAGTCTTAGCATTTTAAAGATGAAAAGAGAAAAATCTTTTGATTGTTGCATTTGACGCTCACAAAAATGCTTCATTGTAAACTGTCCTATAACTCTGAATTATGTTACATAAATGATTTGAGGGTTTTTCATTATTGCAGAAGAGGAAAATTTACTGCTTTCATTTAAAGCCTCGGCACTCTCTAAAGAAAAGTTGCAGTAGCTGCAACCAATTCTATTGGGTGCAGAAAATAGTGTCCAGGGTAAGGTATTTCTTGATTCAGAGTCTTAAGGTGATAAAACATGCATAGCAGCCCTATTGATAACCTGAACAAATCACATTTCAGCTTATTTATCTCCTTAATAGTCTTGAACAGCTACATTTGCCTTTAAGATAGACACTTGCCTAGGTATCTGCAATACATGTAGCTACTGGTGCCTTAGTCAAGCCACTAAGTATAGGTAGCCTTGCTTCTTCCCAGTTGTAGTTTATCTGCAAATGTAGCTGCAACAACTCCTCCCATTTCCATACGAATCACCACCATTTTCATCAGGAGATAGTCTATTTTCCTTCCCTTTGAGCTGGGCTGGCCTGTAACTTGTTTTGATCAATAGAATGAGAGAGATATAGGTAACACCATGCCAGGCTTAGGTCTCAAGAGCTGGCAGTTCTACCTTTAAGTCACTATTTAGAAACTCTAAGAAACACATTAGATGATATAAGTCCTCACCAAAAGAGGCTCTGGAGGATGAAGCTCCCCACTGAATGCAGACTTTGTGAGTGACCCCAGCCAACATCCTACGTAGCAGAAGGAACCCAGCTAAGCCCAATCACTCACAGAATTAAAAATAATAAATACTGTTGTTTTAAGCTACGAAATTTTGAGGTCGCTCAAAATTACACAGCAATAGAGAACTAAGACATGAAACATGCCTTATTTTACTCCTCTGCCTCCTCCTTCACCAACTCAGTATATTCCTGACCGTCTCGTATGCTCGTTTTCTGCACCATCGTTTCTGCTTGTGGAAAAAGGAACATTCTTTCAACCATTCTTCTTTGTCCAATGCATACTTCTCAAGTCCTGACTCTGAGCTGGGCATTGTGTAAGCCTTCGGCTGCATGGAGATGACAAGAACGTAGGCCCTGTTTGTGTGATCTTTAGATCACATATGGAGGAGACACATGTGCAAAAATAAAACTACTCCTCATTCATAACTGTCTCCTCCCAACTTGAGACCCCACAATTCTGCTACAGTTGACTCTGAAATCCATTCACAGTGTTTCTGGGACTCACACAAGTGAGCAGTAGAGAGAGTAGCCAAATAGGCTATATTTGCTTAAGCTCATTCAAAAATGATATACTTTATCAGATGTGGGGTATCTTGTCATTAGGAACCTAATATAGGAAAACTAAATCTTACAAAACAGATAAATGGACAATTATTCAATTCATAAAACTAGATCTTTCATTTACCAATAAATTCCTCTTAAATTACTTGTTGCCTAATTAATGAGACAGTGGGTTACATAAGGGAAGCATTTTGAACTGGAAATCAGGAAACCTGAACAAAAATACTAACTCTATTCCCAAGGAATTGTCATTTAGGTAAGTCACTTAACTTTTCTAACTCTTTATTTAAAAATACTAGGAAGTTTGGCTGTTGTCGTTTGGGGATCTCTAGGGTACTTTCCAGTTCTGAGAGTCTATGATTACGTGTGGGTTTAAAAAAATGGATATGAGAGAGGCAGAAAGTATTACCATAAAGTGTTCAGCTCTGTGGCCAAATTGAAACTAAATTGTCATGCAAAGCATCCTTGGAATGAAACTGAATCCAAGAGAAAGCAGGACTATATCTTTTGAGGCCATTCCCCCTGTGATTTACTCTGAAAAGAAGCAGAGACAGAAAATAAGGATTCAAGGGTGAGCCTGAGATTGGGAGAGGAGGAGGTGCAGCTCCAAGGGGTGGGGAGCCTGGGAGCCAGCAGAACTGCCGACCATTCAGCACACCATCGTAACTGTCATTAAAGGAAACATGACCATTTTAGTGCCCATGCTAGTGAGACCTGAGCACAATGGTTACACTAGGTTAAAGAGTTTGGACTTCCTCCATAGATAATGAAAGTCAGTGAAGGTTTTGTTGAGTAGGGGAGAGCGACTCTCAAACCAGGATGACTGCCCCATCCCTGGCACTTTTGATAAGGTCAGCAGCATACCCAAACATCATGCAGAACACGGTGGCCAACAATGCCTGTTCCAGTTGGTGGTCCACTCTCTGTTCCTCATCCTGGCCTCGCAGGCCTTCCAAATCCAATCCCCAAACTCCATCTTTTGTCATCTACCTTGTCTCTTTTTATCTTGAAGATTGACCTAGATAGCTTTTTCTCTAGTCCCTGCTCCTATCTAGACTTTTACTCTTGCACAGGACTTGATGACAGTATCCCAGTAGCTTTGGGTGAGATGGTTTCTCTGTTAGACTTGGATCCCCAGTACCCTCACAAGCAAAGCTGTTTCACTGGAAAAAATGATTTAGATACACAACTTGTGTGAAAGTAAAATAAGTCAGGCCAGGAGAGGCCAACAGAAATCATTGTTTTTGTTTTGTTTTGTTTTGTTTTTAAGGAGACTGTAAATTGGTTACTCTAGGCTCAGAAACATGGGGAGGAGGTTGAAGATGGGTCTGAAGTAGACAAGCCAGTCCATAAAAACAAGGGTGTGCTGGTCACTAAAAATCGTTGTTTTGAAGTTTAAGATGGAAGGAGAATATTTAAGGAGAGATCGTACTGGTCATCAGTAGAAGTTGAGCAGGCAGTTGGGAGTTACCAGGTATTAGGGAGCCTGGGGTTTAGGGACACGTAATCTTGGCACTAATGGAAGGATGATGAAGCAAAAGCATAGCCATAAGGAACTATCTTTTAAACATACATAGTTTTTACATCTTTCAAATCACTTTTCACCTATATTACTTCTTTCGTCTTGACCAAAAAAAAAACAGAAACAAAAACAAAAACAGACAGTGGGATAAATAGAGAAGCTGTTATTCCCATATGACAAATGAGGATGAAGCCAGATTATTGATGTCTCTGAAAGACAGAAAGACATTCTGAGACTTTGGTGTAGGGGCTATCGGAGGTCATTGTGAGAAGTCAAGTGTGGGAGGAAGCTATGGTGACATCTTAAAAGATTCGCCTCATATACGTTATGACCTAGATTTTCCAAACACATTATTCCTGTGCTAAAATGGCTTTCTATTTTGGAGTCTTTATCTGTTCTTGAACTTTTTAATGAGTCAAATGCCCAATTGCAATATCCATATCAGGAGCACTCAGGAAAAACGTCAGAAGGCTTGAGACATTATTAGAAGTTGGAATGGATAAGAAAAAAACTTCTAAAAACTCATTTTACTTCTGCAAATGACTTCAAAAATTATTTCTGAATAACGAAGCAGGAGTTGAGTCAGTTTAATTTGTGTGGTTCTTAGCATTTATTTGTTCTCTTGATTTGTTTATTTTTCCCTACTTTGTCTCTATTACCAGTGTAGAAGAAAAATTGAAATATTCTGATTAACTAAGTGAGCTAACTTCCTGGTTGATGTATACTTTTAGATAAAATCTTGTATACAGATATCTTGGAGCCATTTTTTGCCGATCTAGTTTTCACTCACCATGGGACCTGTAGAGTTCATAGGAACCGTCACCCAGAGACCACCATCACAGATTCCATTGACACCACTATCACATGAAGCTAAAATCACAACCAGCATTAATTATTTTAGATGGGAGCTGCTCAAGACCAAACTCAAACCCTGCCTTGCCTTAAATCCTAAGTTCCATGGGGAACTTGGAATTTCCCAAGTGTTGAGAATGATAAAGGTGTCTTTTGGTATGTGAATGAGGTGTCTTGGAAGCACCTAAGGATGGGAGCTCATTGCCAGGAAAACCAAATATGTGACTAGAGAGCTGAAACTTTCAGTCCCCCTCTTCAACCTCAGGAGAAGGGAGAGGGCCTAAAGGCTGAATTAATGGGGCCAATGGCCAATGATTTAATCATTCATGCCTTTGGAATGAAACTTCCATAAGAACCCAAGAGGACAAGGTTCGCAGAGCTTTCAGGTCGTGAAAACAGAAAGATTTGGGGAGAGTAGCGTGCCTGAAGAAGGCATGGAAGCTCTGCACTCCTTCCCACATACCTTGCCTTGTGCATCTCTTCCATCTGACTCCTCTTGATTTATAACCTGTTACAATACACCAGTGATCTAGTTAGTAATGTGTTTCTCTTAGTTCTGTGAGTCATTCTTGCAAATTAACTGAACCCAAGGAGGGGTTTATAGGAACCTCTCATTTATAGCCAGTGGGTCAGAAGTACAGGTAACAACCTGGACTTGTGATTGGTGTTCTGAATTGGAGGGTCATTGGAGCCTCCAATCTGTGGCCTGTCAGTCAGAAGCACAGGTAACCTGGGTTTGTATCTGGCACCTTAAGTGTATATATGGGTGGGGCGGGTGGTCTTGTAGGACTGAACCCTTAACCTGTGGAATCTGATGGTATCTATGCACAAATAGTGTCAGAATTGAATTGAATTGAATTCTTGGACACCTGCTAGTGTCTGAGAACTGTTTGTTGGTGTATTTGTGGAAGGGTAGGGGGCAAATCCCACCCCCACATTGGAATTGGGTCCAGGAATTCAATTTAGTAACACACACACAAAAAATAATGCCACCCATGCTCCCCTGACCTTCCCACACATCATCTCATAGAACTTTAAGCCACCTGTTCTATCCAACTACTCCCCCCCCACAACTATCAACTGTGCCCCCTGAAACTGCATTTCACAATAACTCAACCATCTTATATGATCAACTTCTTCACAGACGCTCCCTCCACTCTCTGACCTTAACTGAAACCAGGCTCTCCCTCAAGGACATGGCTCTTCCAAGTACCCTTCCCCAGATAAAAGAGTTCTTATGTCCACTCAAATATCCCAATGGGTTCCTCAAACTCAGCAAGGACAAAATTGAACCTGTCATTGTCTCTATATCATTCATTCTCTTCCCCTTGCCTCCATGACACAATGACATGGAAGTTACCCAGTCACCTAACCTAGGAATCTGGTGGTCAACCTAGATTCATCTTGCTTTTTAATCACATACATTCTATCACTCACCAAGCCCTGCCCACATGTCCTACTCAATAGTTCTTTAATCCATTTCTTCTCCTGTGTTTCTAGTATTAAAGTCTAGTTAAAGGTCTCAGTCATCTCCTGCCTACATGGTCACTATTCCTGCTTTTAATTCACTGAGGAAGTCCATCCTCCGCCTGGCTGTCAGAGGGACTTCTCTAACAAAGAGTTGACCATGTTATTTCTCTGCCTATACTGGTCCAGTGACTCTCCTAAACCTGGCTGAGCTCCCTTTCAGGGCAAATAGGTCCTCTTTCACCTGTGTCTACCTCTCCATTCTTATCTCACCAAGATTCCTACTCCCATTTTATGCTTTAAACTTGTCCCCCACTGCACTCATGCTAAAACTCTGCTGTGCTTTTTCACTCAGCTCCCCTTGCCTGAAATGCCCTTTCTAACTCTACTCCATCCTTTGGTTGTTTCTTACATATTAAGCTTTTGATTGGTGTCATCTTATCCAGGAACGATTTCCTGAGTGGTCGTGCCATGCTCCCCCAGTATCCTCTGCTTGGTTTGTATTAGCTATACGAGTATGCCTGCATCTTTTCCTGATCTATTCTCCTGGAGGTAAGAGACCCTGCATTTCTTACTTTTTTTTTTTTTTTTTTTTTTTACATTTCCATCTATGGGTCTAGCAAAGTAACAGAAACATATTAGGTGCTTAATAAATATTTGATGCACCAGAATAATTTCCACTAAAAATGGATTTGCCGAGTCCTAGTGGCCTTCAGGCATGTAGGCATTCATTTACTCATTCAATAATAGAACACCTACTAAATATTTATATCCTATGTATCTAGCATTCTTGACCTCTCTGCTGTTTAGATATGCTGCAACTTCTTGAAATGCCTCAAATTCGGTTTCACTCAGTAGCACTGTCTTCTGAACTACAGAATCTGGCTTGTGCAAAATAAGTGATGTATGTGATCTGGGAAGAGGTGAAATTAGGGTAAGCCATGTCCCCAGGAATTTATAATCTGGTGTGACCGTACACATCTGCAATATTTGACATAGTTTTAAAAACCTTTCAGCAAATGTAAATTAATAAAACACTCACTGAATACCTAAATGTCTAGAGAACTCAGAGAGAGAGAGAAGAAAAAAGATCAGAACTGGGTGAATTTAATGAAAGCCAGCTAGAGAAGTTAAGGTTTGTCTTTAATGTAGGGGCTTAGTGAACACGAATGGTTTAAGAAGGAGGAAAGTAATACTTCTGGTTAAAGAAATGACATGAGCAAGAAGATAAAAGCTCTGTTGAGAAAACAGCAAGTTCATTTGCTTGACTGAAGTACAGAATCTGAGCTAGCATATGAGGCTCTGCACAAAATAAATTTATGAAGCTAAAATTAGTATTTAGAGTTAACTATGGTAGAGAATCTCCAAATCAGCTCCTTCCTCTCCTCTTTTCATGGGGTAGGTGTGGGAGTCTGCTTTTCCTCCCATCACAAAGTGAAATCTACCTATCCCTTGAAATCTGGGATAGACTATCACTTGCTTTGACCAATAGAATCTGTCAGAAGTAACGCTGGGCTGCTTCCAGCCCTAGGGTGTAGGAGGCATGAAAGCTTCTGCTTTTTCTCTTGGAAGCCAACAACCATGTCATAACAAAACTCAGGTTTCACCAGTGAATAAAGAGAGGCAATGTGGAGAGAAACCTGGAAGATAAAACACAATCTTGGACAGATGGTTGAGCCTCCAGACGGATGGAATCACTAAGTGACCTCAGCTATATCGGGTGGATTAGAAGAACCACAGAATCATGGGTTAAATTGCTGTTGTGTTAAGCCACTAAGTTTTGGGGTTCTTGTTGTTATACAGCAACGGATAATTGAAACATCAGCCTAATCCTTTTACCTCCTCTCATCCACTCAACTTCAGTCATCTTATGTCTTCCTGCATAATAATAATACTAAAAATAATAATAATAATAATAGTAATAGTAATAAATCATCTAGCTGAAAACACTTACTACTATGTCAGACATTAGAGTAAGTGTTTTATAAAAATGATTTTATCCTCAGAATAATCCTAAGAAATGTTGTAGTGGGTTAAATGCTGCCAGCCACCAGAAACTGGAAGAGGCAAGGAATAAAATGCCACTCTAGAGCCTCTAGAGGAAGTACAGCCTGGCTGACACCTTAATTTCAGACTTCTGGTCTGCAAAACTGTGAGAGAGTAAATTTCTGTTGTTTTAAGCCAAGTTTGTAGTAATTTGTTATAGCAGTTTTAGAAAATTAAAACAGATGTCTTCTATTTTTATCCCCATTTTACAGATAAGGAAACTAAGTTACTTAATAGGATGATTAAATAACTTGCCCAAAGACACACAATAATAGGCAGAGGGGTCAGGTTTGAATTTTAAAAAAATGATTAATTGGATTTCACCAAAATTAAAAATGTTTACTCTAGAAAAGACTCTGTTGAGAGGATGAAAAAAAGATTATAAATTACAGAGCACGAGGTGGGGAAAATTAAATTAGAAAAAAACGGAAAAGATAGGACGAAGAGTGTTTTTACTAAAGAAGACATCCCAATGGCAAATAAACACATGATAAGATGTTCAATATCATTAGGCACTAGAGAAATTCACATTAAAACCACAATGAGATATACTTCACTACTATCCAAATGGCTAAAATAAAAAATAGTGACAACACCAAATACTGGCAAAGATGTAGAAAAACTGGATTGCTGGTGGGAATGTAAACTGGTATGATCATTTTGGAAAACAATTTGGCAGTTTGTTAAAAACTAAACATGAAACTAGTATAAGCCAGCAATTACACTCTTGGACATTTTATCCTAGAGCAATTAAGATTTACGTTCATGCAAAAGCCTGTACACAAATGTTTATAGCAGCTTCATTCATAATAACCCCAAACTGGAAACAACCCAGATGTCCTTCAAAAAGTGAATAGTTGAACTGGTTCATCCCTATCACGAAATGCTATTCAGCAATAAAAAGGAATGAACTACTGATATATATATACAGAGCTGGAATCAATCTCTAGAAAACTGTGCTGCATCAAAAAAAGCCAATCCCAAAGGTTGCATAATTGTATGATTCCATTTATGTAACATTCTTATAATGACAAAATTATAGAAATAGAGAACAGATTAGTGTCTATAGGGACCAAGAAGGAGAGCGGGAAGGGAAGTGAGCGTGGCTGTAAAAGGGCAATAGAAGGGTCTTTGAAGTGAGGGGAGTGTTCTGTGCCTTCACTGCATCAACATCAACACCCCGGCTGTGATATCATATTATAGTTTTGAAAGACATTACCACCAAGGGAAATTGGGTAAATGGCACATGGAATCTTGCCGTGTTATTTTATGCAACTGCATGTAAGTCTACAATTATCCCAAATAAAAGAGCTTAATTTTTTTTAAATCAAATACACAAAGATCAAGAACCATTTCAATAATAAACCCTTTCAAGATAAGTCCTTCCAAGACAGAGCATATAGCCAAACTGAGGGAGGCGCGAATCATGCAGTAATTGGGCGTCGTGTGCTGTACTAGCTTGTTACATTCAGCTGTGATAATGTCCTTTGGTTTCCAAGAATACAATTCTATTATTTAGTGGCACAAAATGTTAATATATGGAAAAGCACATAAACCAATATGACTTTTGCATCATTCTGATATTATTCTTCTATTTACCAGTTATACATGAGCTAATTTGCTTTATGGAAACGTGTTGTTGCAAGAGACTGTATTTCTTTATTTCCAAGTGACTGTCCTGGCATAAAATAGGTAAACAATATTGGGAAAAAAATTGGAAAACCATGTTTGAAGATGATTCAGCTACCTGCTGACTGTACTATGTAATACATAAGGTTGAGATGGGAAACATAAAAATTATCTTGGTTTTTGTACAAGTCTAACTAGGGGTAAAAAAAGACCTGAATAAAGGAAATCTGTAAGACATTATGTAAAAAGAAATTAGCAGAATTGCTAAAGGATTGGATGTTGGGTGTCAAAAAGGCCCTAAATTTTTATTTAGGAAAACAGAAAAAGCCAGTGCTTCTCTTGACAATAATGAAACAAAAACCAAAAAACAAAAAACAAACTATGAAAGGTAACTAATAGAAGAGAACTATATGAGTTTATTTAACAAATTAAATATAATGCATAAAGACATTCAAATAACATTGTCCTGCAGACAAATACAGATGTAGGATTAGAGAGAGGGTATGAGATAAAAGCCACTTACACAGTCATGTTAGTGGGTGCTAGAGTTCAGGACAAACTCCCGAGTTGAGGAAAGCAATGAATCACCAGCTCAGATATGAGGTCTATGGGGCTGGATTAGGGTCCTGTCCCCCTATCCAAAAAGAAGAGAAGATTTTGATGGAACTGAACTCATATGTGAAGATAAATTGTTCCATTTTCAAAGGCTAGAGGAATAGATGGAGCAAAATTCAAACAGAAATTTAAATCTAAGTTTCAAATGGAATACAAGTAAGGCCAAATTCCCAGTCTTCCACCAAGCCTCCTGCCTAATTATATGATATGGTTGGAAGCATTGCCAAAACCTTCTTCTAATTTTGCAGTGACAACACTATCTCAGGCTCCGTGTCCTCTTCCCACAGCCAAAACCATTAACTCTTACTTCTTCAGCTATCCCATCTCTTGAGAACTTCACAGCTACTGAAAAATTCCTCATCTGGATACACCCACCACAGCAAATCCTTTCACAAGTTCTCTAGTTAATAATTTTCATAGAATACTATTATTCCTGGAATATTCTGCCAACAGCCCTGTAATGAACTAAAGAACTGGTGTTTCCCTTGCCAACTCTCTCACCACAAGATTATTTAAATACAAGTTTAATTAATAGAAAGCAACACACAATAAATAATATTCGTAGATGGCGAATGAAAATGGCAATTTCTAGTCTTGCCAAAATCCTACATCTTTATAGATGCATTTTTTTTTCCACCTTGCCATAGTGACTGATGAGGTAGAAAGATTTCCTGACTTGACTTCCCCACTGGCTTCTGTTAGGGTTCCTCTGATGAATCCCTCTGGTTCCCACCTTCTCCATTCATCTTCAGCCTTTCTAGAATACTTGTATAGCATTTCCGAGGAAGCCACAGCCACGTACATTAAGCTACCTAGGATCCTGAGAAATCTGCTCTTCCAACATTTTAATGGAAGAGTAGATGGAAAAGCTTCCATTTTGTGTAATCTCAGTGGGCACTTTCCTCATTAGAGTTCACTCCAATTCTTATCTGTCCTTGAAGAGGTCCAGCACTTGGTTTGCCTCTGTTAGCTCTACTTTCAGCCTCTGGCTACTCAGTGTTAGTTCTCCACTTAGATCTATCTCAGAGGCACGGTTCCTTCCCTATAATTCTGATGCTATCACAGTGACTTCAGCAGAAGGTAACATTCCCTTCTACTATCGCACCTCTTATTTCACCCCATTCTATCAACAACATAAGGATGCGGACTAGACTGAGGATTTAGGGACAAGAAAAGTTATAATTTTTAATATTAAAAATGACCCTAACCATCACTGTTCCCAGGGTCTATGAAAAAAATTAAAGAACAAATTAAATTCTTCACATAGATCCTCTCATTGAGTCTGCTGGTTCCTAGCCTTTCTGCCCTGTTCTTCCTCAGAAACAGAAAAGAACATTCTTCCATCCCTCACGTAAATCTTTGCATTTCTCCAGGAAACGTTATCCCTCCACTTAAGGGAGTTGGTCTTATCCTAAAGTACCATCCTCTACCTCCAGTCAGGGCAATCCATGAGACATAAGAGGCCACAGCAGTCTCTCCCTCCAAAGACTGAGTTGTTCAATCTGGAACAACAGTTTGGACCTTCAGTCAAACAATATACACACCCATCCCTCCCAGAACAAGTACAGTCAAAATCCCTTTTAAAGAAGAGAAACATTTCCCTAAAGGCAACATGATCTGCAGAGCTTGCCCCCCAGGTCACAAAGGAGATAGCATTTTTACCTTATGGACAAAGAGATAATCAATCTCCCTTTCCCATTCTTTTGTTTCCAGGCCTTGTCCAGGTTTTTGCAAACAAACCAACACACAGAGAAGCCCATTTTGGCATCCTTGAGGATAACAGTGCAGTCAAGTTAATTGCTACTCTTTATCTTGCTTTCTTTATCTTGGACCGAATCCTATTCTAGTCAAGATTTCCTCCCATTCTAGTATTGGAAATAGAGCAAAGACTAACAGAGAGGTGCACATTCCACCCAAGCCATTTTCTGCAATTGCTTTTTCCCTATTTTACTGGATTTCACTTTCCAGCAGGGCCCTTTCCCGTCAGTCCTCAGACCTCATGTTCCCCCTGGGCTTTACCCTGTCCCCCACCAGTAGGAATCCATGGCTGACCTGGCAGCCTATTTGTTGCACTTAGTTAGGGTTAAGTTACATGAGCTTTATTCATATAGCTTTTTCTTTAATACGTTTCTCTAAAGCTGAGCTTGCTCTATCCAAAGCCATTCAAAATTATCTTCTGCCAAAATCATCTTCTACCAGAAGGTGGCGGGGAGGGAGGAGGAGGGATGTAGATGGGGTAAAAGGGGTCAAATATGTGGTGACATTAAATAATTAAAAATTTTTTTAAGTGAATTAGTTAAAAAAAAAAATCGTTTTTTCTCTCATATTATAAATCCCTAACCTTCTAAATCTACATTCTCAAAGTCTCTTTATTAGCTCCCCTTTTCTTGTCAGATTTTATTTCTCATCCTTAGATAACTGATTTTTTCCAACTCTTCTGCTCACACCTTTATTTTGCTGTTCCTGGAATTTCTCTTTTCCTGGCCCCTTTTCTGCTCCACATCTGCACATTTTCTGCAAGCCACCTAAATGCTCTCTTAGAATACCTTCTCACTTCTCATCTGGCACACCAGCTCTCTGAGCTATTAAAATTCGGGAAATTTCCCAACCACCCCTATGCACTCTAGAGCCAACAGTGACAACATCACCACCCTTGTCGGGAGACAGTTCTATGGACTCAAAAGAAACATTATTTAATTGATCGGGGCTTTGACGGTTATGTTGCAATGACATAATAAATGCCTTACTTCAGCTACCTTATGAACTAGGAAGGTACAACAGCTGCATTCCTAATTAAACAACCTTCCTGGGATAACCCAAGAATCCGATCACCATTTATAACATTCTCTGTTTGGGAAAATGAGGCCTTCATTCTAAATAACCACAAATAAACTTTGAAACGTGACTAGTTCACACCTGGCATCTGTAAACATTGTAGTCATTTCCCACCCACATGCAAGCTTCACTTTTTGTAAGAAGCCGAAGCTTTTCTGTTTCAAAGACCTGGATAGACCCAGAAGATACGTATTACTGCAGACTGGAGGAAGCCTACTTGCTGATGATAATGACAATAAAACATTTGTTTTTGTATATTTTCACCTTTTAATCACATCTATGTTTCAAAACCACCCTTAAGATTTTTAGAATAAATAGCGCAGATTTGGGCAAAGAGCAACTATTTAGAGAGAGGGGACCGAGGCTAGGTAGCCTGGCTCTGCTGTGTATTAGACGTTTCTCTGGCCAAGTCACTTAATTCTTCCAAGCCTCAGTTTCCCTAACAGTAAAACAAGAGTAGTAACAACAATATCCTCCCTATTAAATTTTATGATTCTTCAGTAAGGCATGGCAGCAAGATAAGTTATGAGCAGGGGTGGTGTTGCTGAGGCAGGTTGGGGCTAGGGTGAGCACAGAAATTCTAATAAGCAGGTAGGGTAGGGCAATGAAAGGAATTAAGAAATATTTGGACACAATACAGGCAAACACCAGGTTAGAAGGCAAAAGTAGCAGGATATCCTCACTCGTGGTCTGAGCCTAGTGAACAAAATGGAGTGGGTGGTATTCACCATCCCAGTATTTCATGGGGGGGGGTGGGGTGGGGGAGTCTTTACCAAAGCCAGTTGCTATCCCTTAGGAAGAGAACACAGCATTAAAAATTACAGAAAGATAGACTAGAAACCTAGAATGGGAATCCAAGGGAAGCCTTATTCTATGAAATGAGGACAGAGAACACTTGGAAATAGGTGGCTATCGTGATACTCTAGGGTGGCTTAACCACCATTTAAGACAAATCAATTCCAGCGATCATCCCTGAAACCCCATGCAGCAGCGAAAGAACCTTGGAGCATGACACTGAAGTGCACACATTATCAGGGCAAGGTACAGGTTACAGGAATGTACGTTAAGTGAGCAGAGGGTGGTTTCACACACACACACACACACACACACACACACACACACACACACACACACAAACTTTCCAGTAGCATTAAGAATCAATTATCAGTTAAATCAGTCCATTGGGACTCGGTGCTTGGCCAGGTGCTCACTCCCAGAGCAGCTGAATCCTTCTCACTGCCTTGTGGCCACCGGTCTCTTTGCTCCTATCAGTTACTCTGTAAATGCTGGGTGCCAGGGTGGCAGGGTCTGGGGAAGGGGTGGCAGGCACCACGTCCGGCCACGAGGGTGGCAAGAAGAAGCCCCTGAAACAGCCCAAGAAGCAGGCCAAGGAGATGGACGAGGAAGATAAGGTGTTCAAGCAGAAGCAGAAAGAGGAGCAGAAGAAACTTGAGGAGTTAAAAGCAAAGGCCACGAGGAAGGGCCCCCTGGCCACAGGTGGAATTAAGAAATCTGGCAAAAAATGAGCCCTTCCTTGTGCCTGGGGCAATGGCGATACTTAATTCCATTCTGGTTTTAACATTCGGATTCCCTGCCGTAACATCTGTTGCCACCTATAGCTAGAACGAAGTTGTTTTGGAGACTGTTGTACATGTGAGAATAAACTTTTGTAAAAAAAAATTTTAAAAAAATACAGCAGGTACTCAGAAAGTGTCAGATGAGTGCCTGGACAAAGGGTGAATAATGAATGCAACAAGTTTAAGTCCACGCATGACAAGCGGGGATTCAGGTGCAGTAGCCTTTTGTACAAAGAGGAGGCTGCACTTTTTCTCTCATGTAAAGGAACAGTAAGGATGTTGTCTCATCCTTCATAATGAAGTCTGCAGACATCCTTAGTTCTCTGCTCTCTGCACTTTGGAAGATAGAATGAAGCCATCAAGCACATTTTAAGAGCTATGTAGGAAAAGACAAACAAGCTTAGAAGAAGTCTAAAAACTGAGAAGCCAATTACCAACAAGTTCAGAGTTCCTATTTAAGGCCAGTCAAAACCAGTAAACAAATGACAACAACAACAAAAATGTGTTAGGCAGAGTTAACCACTTAGTTAATACTTTAATATCCATTTGACATCAACAACAGATTTATCAGTCTTGATATATCTCCTTTGCAATGCATTTGCGGAGAAGTGTAATATGGGATGGAATTCAAGGTGTCTGATCCTGGCTTACTGGTGATTGTGTGAGGAATGTGAACTGGACTGGTGAGTTTGCCGCTGAGCTCTATGGGACCCAAACCTGCGAGTGTGCCTCAGTGAGTCCTCATCTCCAGAGAGGCATGTGGACCTGCGCTTCCTAGGAGCTCATTTCCAGCAACAGGACTTTCACATCTCCTAATTAGGTGATATTCGATGTTCACAGGCTGGTGATGGATGAGATACTGAAGTGTAATCACAACTGATATTATTCATGTCCCAGGAATGTGAGGCCAAGCCTGCTCTGCTAACTCCAGCAGAAAACAATGGTGCAGTTGACAAGTAGCCCTTTTACATTTCAGAGTCTGGTCTGAATTTATGCCTTCTGTTTGCTCATGATTGCAGAACAGGTATCAAGAGAGGAGAAATAAACATGATGTAAGTTTCATTTCCTGATTGTTTGTGGCTTAGCAAGACATATAAGACTGGCACAGTCTGCCTGTTAGAATAACCAGAAATGAAGCCAGCTGGGCAGCCTCTGCATCTGCCGTGAGATGTTTGGTTGCCTAGAGGCCCAAGTAACCACAGAAAGGGTAATTAACTTAACAGGTGTCATGCCAGGCATTGTGCTAAAGTAAAAGATGGAGGTAAGCTGCCTATTCTGAAATGGGTAGCTGTCAGGTGAAAAAGACAAAACATGCCAGCAACTAATGGAAGTCAGATGTTACCCAGGACTTTAATAAAGGAATAAATAGAGGGAAGATTAACCCTGACTAAAGGGAGGAGGGCTACCAAAAGGGAGTCTTGAAGGATGAGTAAGAGTGCGTGAAGGGGGAGCACATTCCAGGAGATAAGAAATGGAATGGAGCCATGAGCAAGGAGCTGTAATAACACAGAGGAGGGATAGTAGCCCAGGAGATAGAACCTCACTTCCTACAGGGAAAGTGAGGCTGGAAGGGTATGAGGTGATAGTCAGATGGAGGGCAGAAAGAAGCACATTCCAAAAAGAAAAGACAGCACTTGCCACACCGAGAGGTGAAAGACCATGGCAGTTTTGATTACCACCAGTAACTCAATAAGTTTGGAACCTGAGGATGGTTTAGAAGATGAAGTGGGAAAGTAGGCAAAGTCCAGTCCATGAGAATTTTTTGCCTGTTTGTTTTAGTCAGCTAAGTACTTTCTATTTTATCCTGATGGCTATGAGAAGCCACATAAAGTGGTCCAATCAATTTGACTTGGTGACTAACTGGATCTGGGGAAAAGGTATAAAAGGAGCCTTTTATACTTTTATTTTTTATTTTATTTATTTAGTGTGTGTGACATAATTTTTTTTAATTAATTAATTAATTAATTAATTTTTATGGTGACATTGGTTAACAAAATCCAATATGTTTCAGCTGTACACTTTAACAGTAAGGCATATATATTTACACTGTGTGTTCACTTCCCATAGTTAGATTTCTTTCTGTCACCACATATTTGACCCCCTTTACCCATCTACCTCTCCCCTCCCCCTCTGGACTTTTATAATTTTAAACCAGAAATATAACTGACAGGCAAATAGCCTCATGTGATCTCATTGATTTTACTGGGCAGGAGGAAAAAAAATGGAATATTTCTCCTATCTGCTTAGTAACACTATTTTCCAATAATCACCCTCTACTTTGTTTCCTTATTTGTTCAAACGTTATCTCCTCAATTAGACTATCAGTTCCTCCAAGGAAGATTAGAAAGATTCATGTCTAATTCAACTTTGTGTTATTCACACTTTCTAGCACTGATCTTACACATATTAACCATTCTCTAAACATGTGTTGAATGAATGGAAAACACAGATTTGTGTGAAGGAGAGGGGAAGAGAGGTGGTGCCAGGGTTAGTATTTAAACCAAGAGAAATCCTTCAACTACTTACTATGTGGAGAGGTTACTTTCCCTGTCATCCTGCACGTCCTCCAGGCAGTTATGACCACCAGAGGCCATCAGAATAGACTTCAGAACATCCCCACTGCCCATTTTTTTAGGGGTGGGGGGACAATAAAGTCTATATAATTTCTAGAAGATTCCAAAGACAGCCAGATATACACTTGCCAGTATAGGGCTAAAGTGAGAGGAGTTTCTTGTCAACATTTCAAGATATCCACTCACCTATTTATTGATACCTACGAGTTTAGGCTCACCAGGATTCTCTCAAGTCATCCATTTCCAGACCGTGTTCCAAAGCCAGCAGTATTTTGTATATTGAAGTTATATAGCAATATAGACTATAGCTGAAATTAAAGCATAACACACGACATTTAGTTGTCATGTCTTTTTAGGCTCTTCTTCACTGCGACACATTCTAAGGCTTTCCTTGATTTTGATGACCTTAGCAGTTTTGAGGAGTACAGATGAAGTATTTTGTAGAACACCTCTCTATTAGGAATTGTGCGATGTTTTTCCTGTGATCAGAACATGGCTATGAGTTTGGGGGGTGAGGGAGGGAGTACCACAGAGGTAAAATGCCCCTCTCATCACATCATATCAAGGCTGCATACTATCAACATGATTTATGATGTTGATGTTGACCTTGATTACCTACCTGAAGTAGTGTTTGTCAAGATTCTCCATCATAAAGTTACTTTTCCCCTACCTTTTCCTGTTATATTCTTGGAAAGGAAATCACTTTATGCAGCCCACAATTAAGAAGTGGGGAGTTATAATCTATGTCTTTGACAGCAAAATAGTTACATAAGTTATTTGGAATTCTTCTGCAAAGGAGATTTGCTATTGTTCCCCATTTATTTATTTATTCAATCATTTATTTATAACAGTATAGATTCATGAATATTTATTTTATGCTTTGGGTTAAAACCCAATACTACTTTATTTTGTTGCTCAAATTGTTCTAGCTTTGACCATCAAGAGCTTTTCAGTTGGCTTTTGTGTCCCTGAAAATACTTCAGTCATTGTGGGGTTTCATTGAGTGCTTCTTTACTTTTTGGAATTACAAGATGTTCAGGCTCATCTTGTATATTTCTTCCCCAAGTCCTAGAATCAGATATTTCTCCAAGTAGCTCTGGTTCGTTCACTGGAGATTGGTATTGGAGACCAGCATCTGGGTGTGCTGGATGCTCCTGGGGCACTGTTGCTTCTAGGTTTTCTCAGGTGGCAGAGAAAGAATACGCATGAGTGCATATTAACCCATGTATGTACACATGTATCTATAAATATTTCCGTCTAAAAACTATCTGTACCTGTATTAGGCTAAATATGGGTTCATACTCATGTCTCTGACTCTAACCCAGTACCACATGAATTATTCTAGCCTTTTCCCCTTGCTTGTCTACATCTTATTCCTTACAATGAGAAACATGGCTTCCATCCTTCACCAGCCATACATTACTTCATTGCTCAATTCCGGTGTACTGTAGAATGCTTACATAATTGTTAGCCCATGATTTTGTAGAAAATAATTTTATAAACTAGAGTACTTATATACAATTTCTTTTGCCTTTAATTTTATAGACTCCATTTATTTCCAGATTTACATAGGTCAGCACTTTTCTCCTACCCTTTCTCCCCCTATCAATAAGAGTGTTCATGAATTTATAATACAGTTAGATTCTTTTGTCATATTTTGCACTCCATCCTGGAATCCTACAACCTCCTGAAGGATTTTTAAAATATGCATAATTAAGGCTCACTCTTTGTGCTATAAAGTTTTCTGGGTTTTGATAAGTGTAGGGTATCGTGGATCTACCATTTTTACAGCACATTAAAGAATAGTTTCACCACCGTTAAAAACAGATTTAGCTAGACAACTTTTCTCTCATCCCAAGTCCCAGGCAATCATTAATCTATTTACCATCTCTATAAGAGTTTTGCCTTTTCCAAGACGTCATATAAGCAGAATTATATAGTATGCAGCCTTTTAAGACTGGCTTCTTTCATTTAGCAATGTGCATTTAAGATTCCTCTATATCTTTGTGTGGTTTGATAGCTCATTCTGCTACATGAATGTACCACGGTTTCTTTAGCCATTCACTGATTAAAAGTTGCTCCTAGTTTTTGGCAATTATCAATGTAACTGCTATAAATATTCTCATGCTGGTTTTTGTGTGGAAATAAGTTTTCAACTCAGTTAGGTGAATACTTAGGAGTGTGATCGCTAGGTCCTATGGTAAGACTATGTTTAACTTTGTAAGAAACTGCCGAACCATTTTCCAAAGTTGATGTTACCATTTTGAATACACACCAGCAATTCGATGAGAGTTCTAGTTGCTCCACATCCTTGCCAACAAATAGCATTGTCAGGATTTGGGGATTTTAACCACTCTAATAGGTGAATGATAGTATCTCGTTGTTTGACTACTTTCAAAAATATTAAGTTTGTCAGCAATGGCGAGTAAAACTTAAAAACTAAACAAGAAATCTGAGTCACTGGTATTGAGAATAGTTCTTAAATAACTCAGGCTACAAAAGAGGTGTGTCTTTTTGGGGTCATATCAGAAATGGGGTGTAGAAACTATCAATTTGTTTCCTATATTTAACTTTAGCTCCTATGTTCTCCCTCCTCAAAAAACAGAGAGAGAAAGATAAAAGAGATGTGTGTCCTAATGCTTTATATAACATAAATGAGAGAGACGGAGAGACAGAGACAGAGAAAGAGAGATGCATAAAGTAATCTTCAGAACAGAGGAGAATATTGATTCTAAACCAAAATGAAAAACATGCTCAAAACTGGAAGAGAGGGGTGTCATCTGGGTAGAGGGGACAATCCTAGAAACCCTGACAGCTCCTTTTTCTAAGAGTATCTGGGATTTGTGTTAATCAAGTGTAGTACAACATATAGACATGGAAAAGACTATCACAAAAGAAGATTTTACGGTCATAGGTCCCTGGAAACAGGAGGCACTGCACATGACATAGGACCACATGAAGATGCACCAGGGCCCATTCTAAGGAAGAAGCAAGGGGAAAACATGAGCAAGAGACTATACCATGGTTTCCTTGGGAAAGGCAAGACAGGGTAAGCAGGTTTAGGATTGGCCAGTTTGAATAATTTCTGTGGGCTCTGGGGCATGGTGGGAAGGGGCGTCTCTTGTTTGTTATCTGGCCTTCAGCTCATTAGGGCAGGGGGATAGTGGGTTCCCATGGGGCAGGATGTGAATAGCAGGGGTAGGGGCAGAGTGTTTGTAAAAATTCTCTGCACTTTCTGTACTTTCTGGTATGAAATTTTGTTATGAACTTAACACTACTCTAAAAAATAAAGAAAAAAATTAACAAATATGGTTTTTAATTGAATAGAATTTTCTGCACAAACCCTCACATGAAATCTGGTTATAACTTCCACCTTTGAGTTTTTTACAATCCCCCATTTCCTTCATAGCTAACTAGGTCATTGGCCTGACAAGGGAAAATAAAGCAATTAAGGAAGAGAATGGTGTCTTAGACTTGGTCATTCCTCCATCCTAATCCTTATATATGAATATTTCATGACAGCATAAACCACAGAGTAGGCAGCCCACCTCCCAAGCAATGTTGACTATACACCAGGTGGTATAAAACTTTGATTAGCCAGAACACTATGCTAAAGGACTAGGGTTCTAGTTCATTGGTTCCATGGCTCCTGAGTGTACCCTCCCTCCCAGACCTGCCTTCCTTGGAAGAAGGCACAGCATTCCCTGAGGATGGCAGTGTTCACCCATTGTTTCAGTCCTGCGTGTGTGCTTCTGGGGTCGATTGCTAAAGAAATAAATGTTAGAATCCATTGTAAGTGCTGCTGGCAATGGACAAATATCCAGAGGAGCTAGGGCTCTGAGCTGAAATATGGAAGACAAAAAGTCCCTTACAGTGGGAGAGAAAGGAGGAGAAAGAGCGAAGAAGAGAAGGTCAGAGAAGGCCGGAGATGAACCTCAGATCCTTCACCACCATAAATTCAAGTGAAATTTTGTTGTGAACTTAACACTACTCTAAAAAATAAAGAAAAAAATTAACAAATATGGTTTTTAATTGAATCGAATTTTCAAGTGCTGGATCCTCACTGGCACCCTCCGTGGAGGCTGTTTACTGGGTCGTGAAGATCTGTGCCCAGTGTAGGTGCATTCACACCACATGCCCCAGCCCTATGCAATAAAAAGTCCAATGATCACCTATAATAAGGCCTACTTTAAGTGCCATCTCTTCTGTCAGGCCATTCCCATCTCTCGAACCAGAAGCAGTCTCTCTACTTACTGATTATCTTGCCATGGTTTCAACACGTTTCTTGGAGCCTATGATAGTCAGGAAGGTGTTTCAAGAAACTCCGTGGTAAATGGGTGGAGGGCTAAGAGGGAAAGGGCTCCCCAATACAGCTCAGCCAGAACAGCTGTGTTTGTGCCTGTAACAGACATCAGCTCCTTACAGTTCCATTTAAAAAGGGAAAAACTTCAAAACCACTAATGTATAATGAAACATCACTATTTTGGACCATCCACTGCAGATAATCCAGATGGTCTCAATTTAGATACATGTTGTCTCATTGTCAGATAACATATCAGAATATGTGTCCCCATTTGGCATTTGGAAAACATCATGGAGTTGATGACATTTATCATATACTGTCTTGTAATAACACTTGTGCGCTTCTTTTATGATCTTTACAAATTTTAAACTGCATAAGTGTGGGAAGTGTATTCTCCTTTGCATCTTTTAGAGTAGCTGTCATAGTGCCTTACACTCTGGTGTTCAATAAATATACCTCGAATGACAATAAGAATGTTAGGTCATATTCACTAGCAAGCAGATTTGTGCAGAAGGTCCTAAGATGTACAACTTAATAGAATGAATGTGCAAAATTCTTATCTTTGCTTTCTAGACAGACCCACAATGAAAACCAATTTAAAGATGGGATTTTACAAACCAAAATGGAAGTCTTAGACCACTCTAGGAACAGAGATTTTAATAAAGGCCTGCAAAGGAGACAACTACCTCAGAAGCAGCTCAGCATTCAGTATTTACAGCATTTCTGGGTGAAGGTGCAAAGCTTAGGGTCACCACGTGTTGACTATTATCTGAGTGCCTTGTTTACATAACATGTCCTGCTCAGACAAGTGGCCAGACTACAGTCAGTCAGAGGCACCTAGATGTTTCTGGAGGGTTAAGATGAAGGCCTTTAGAATGCAGTTTCCACATTCAGTCAAGCAGGTTTGGAAAGAGAAGAGAAATATAGGTCAGCCCAAGAGGAGTGCCAACATTATTGGCCCAATTCCTTGGCACAGAGTGGGCACTCGATAAATATGTGTTGAATGTGTGAAATAGCTCTCTTTCCCTCCTGCTTCAACCTGTTCAGTCAGTAGTCAGGCAGCTCAAACCACTCTCAAGGCCACAAACATACCCATCTATTATTCTTCTTGAGGAAAATACCACAACCATAGTTTCTAGAGAATTGACAACAAAAACTAGTAGATGGGTTTCAGAGTATCCACCACACCTGGTGGGAGAAATGTGCTCGAGAGTCTGGACCAACAGCAGGCCAAGGGGCAGCTAAAGATCCTGGCCCTGAGCTTCAGTGACCTTGGGACCCTAAGCATAGGAGACTATTGTCAGATGTGGTTTTCAAACACCCTTACGAAATGTTCTCTATGACAGTCCTGGGTGTCCCCCACTGCATCTTTCATCGTTCTTTGTGTGAGCACAAATTAAGTGACCTGTAATAAACTCCTGGAAAGATGGTCTATCCTTCATGCACAGGGACTACTGACACTAGACAACACAATAAAGGTGGCACGAGAAAGGCAGAGATGGATGGGAGACCACCTAGGAATACCAGGTGCTGTAGGTATTAAAAAAATAAAGGAAGGAAAAAAGAAAAGAAAGGCAGAGACAGTGAAGACATATACCTGCAGGGTTTGAGTATGTTTTGTACATGTGTTGGGGGAAGGTATATGGGTACATGTCCTTCCTTTGTGCATGAATGAATGTAAGGGAGCAAAAGAAATGGGAGTATCATTGCAGCCCTGTCTTCCCCTCTTTTTTGATCTTGTTTCTCTCTAACCCAGAACATTAAGTGAAAAAATTGTCATAGCTCTACATGTTCGTTTTGACAGATACTAAATTAGATGAACAAGGAAACTTTGACAATTCAACAGTCTGGATTTGCTACCAGGTATACAAATGAAGAGGCTTCAGAGAAGGAATTAGTAGAGACTAAAATCTATGCAAACCAAGTTATTATTATCTGCATGACCCTTGAATGAATCACAGACCTTTCTCTAGTTCATTCATTAAAGGACTGTAGTATTCAGCAAATATATATCATGTGCCAGGTATCTATTCTAAGCACTGAGGATTCATTCATTCATTCATTAAACAAGTATTTATTAAGTCCTTACTATGTGCTAAGCACTGATGTAGTAGGATGTAGCAGTGAATAAAATAAGGCAGTTTCTGCCCTCATAGAGCTTATGCTCCAGTAGAATGGGGTGGAGGAGATAATAAAGAAATAAATATACAATATGTTGGGTGATAATTGTTATGAAGAATAAAGGAGATAAAAAGATAAAAAGGGCCATGGGTGATATTTTATATAGGTCGTCTGCAAGGCCTCCGGGGAGCTAACATTTAAGCAGAGGCCTGAAAAAAGCTAAAGAGGGAGACATACAGGTATCTAGAGAATGAGCACATGACAAGAATATAATAGGAATGACTCATTATACACGGAAGCATTTTAAGTTGCCGCAAATCCCTTCTGGAAAGAGGCGAAGAGTAAATCACTCAAAAGGGCCTTATCTACCAAACACGGACAAACAACAAAAGACAAACAAGAAATAAGATGAATGTTAAAGGGTAATTTAAAACATGGAGGCTATATAAAGTAATGTTATTTAATAGTCATTTGTTTCCAGTCCACAGTCAGGATCAAGTATGCATCTATATTTGAAGGTCTTATCCGCAAATAAAATTGGTGCTGCCTGTGTTCAAAAGCTAATTTAAATGCCAAAAGAGCCCAAAGATTTGGTGGTTACTGTGAGTGACTGGCTAACTTGCTCAGAACTACATGCTAGGACTCCTTCTACATGTGCACATAGTTTCATATATACTGTTTCCTGCTGCCTTTGATAAGGCAGAACTGAAATCTCCAAAGTAAGATGTGATCTGAAGTTCTTTATTTATAAGGAAGTCACTGCTTAGAAAATTCCTTAGCTTTTGGCAATTGTTCAACCAAATTCATTAGCAGAGGGTTAACTTTATTTCCTGGAGTGATGACATTCTAATTGGGTAGCAAGGAGGGGAATCCTCCAGCTTCAAGGACATACTCATTCAAACTGTTCTAACCTTCCATTTCTCCTTAAATCTAACTTAGGGGGATAATCGAGAACATGCGCACACAAATTCAGTCTGAATGTGGCATTTTGGAGGAAAACCCCAGCTGAGTACACATGGGTATGTTTCAGCTTCGACAGCAGAGAAATAGTTATGCATTATACATGGACTATAAAGACATTTTTTTGTAAGTTTTATTTTAAAATGTTTAAATTTTAGAACTAAAATGTTCCATGTGTTTAGTTTTTCTTGTTTGCTAGACTAGAAAAAAAAGTGGTTGAAAATTCAGTCTCAGCACACGTGTGGTATATTTCAGGAATGTTGCATATATTATTTCTGGAGCTATGGAGTTTGTGAACACAACTCTTACATTCATTGATAATTGTAGTCAAGGAGTCATTTATTCAATAAATATTTATCGATACCTACTATGTGCCAGGCCTCATTTTAGGTATGGAAGATACGATAGTTCACCAAGTCCACAGTTTAGAGAAAACGGACCACAAATGAATCTATAAATACATATAATGTCAGGTAATGAAGAAATTCTTCTTGCTTTAAGCAGGGAAAGGGAATGTGGGAAGGGCTGCTGTTTTAGAGAAATGGCCTCTTCTCTGAAGTCTCTTTTGAATAAAGACCTTCATGGAATCTTTTGGTTACCTGGGGAAGAAGAGGCGGGACATATGGAGTGCCTCAAGCACTGTTGGAATTCCTAGAAAAGCGTGAAGGCCATGTGCCCAGGGCTTAGTGAGTAAGAGGGAAAGCTACTAATGGGAAATGAGGTCTTACATGAAACCATATGTTCTAGGGCTCCTGGTGCCCCTGAAGTGGAAGGACCACTGAGTCCACAGTCCAGCTTCATTTTTTTGGATGTTCAAACGATGATGACAAATTGCAAGGAAAGCCTGTTATCAAACTACAGCTGCCTTACTCTACATAAAAATGGATATTTGTTGTTTTATCTCCTGGGTCCATTTACCTATGCATTTCTCCCACCTGAAATGCCCTTCTTGACTCCTCTCCCTATTCAATTTCTCACATATTTCAAAGCTTCATTTAAGCTCTGCCTCCTGTAAGAATCCTCCCCTAATTCCTCCGGCTGACATTGAGTAGCTCTTCTGCGACCGAAGATTTTTACAGAGGACTTCCTCGACATCGACAGATTGGTGTTCAGGGGAACCCTGAAATTGAATATGAAAGAGTTTATGTGTAATTCTCTGTGTGTATTTTCCTGACAAGAGTGTTCATAAGTCCCATGAGATTTTAAAATGAGTCTTTGCTTTAAAAAGATTGAGAACCACTGCTCTTGACCAGTGCTTCTCAAATATCAGATGTGCACATGAGCCATTTACATTTCATGAAATTGAAAATTCCAGTTCAGTGGCTTTGGAGCAAGGCTTGGTACTGCTGGTCCCAGGACCACGCTTGGTGGCAAGAGGCTAGAATATTTCTCATCAGCACTTGCTTGCATACACTGGTATGTTCTCTCCACCCATTAAGTAAGATTGCAGTATGAGTTTTCTGTGGTGGTAACAAATTCTCACCAACTTAATGTCTTACAGCACGGATACTGCTAACACTTGGCTCTTCTCCCACAGTCAGGACTAATAGAAAAATAGCCCACCATTGGATATGACAGATGCTTGCTCTTCAGATATTAGTGTAAAGTAGATCTGATTAAAATATCTTCTCTATATCCACTTTCTTAGTCTCACTTAGGCTTCTAAGGTTACCACCAATTTTTCAAGGCTATGCCTTTCTGTAATTCAGAGCAGAATCCCAGAACCCCTAAAATCATCCTAAAGCAAAGAGCTTCTCTCTCTGCCATACTAAAATCAAAATCCATCAAACCTAAAAGCCATCATAGTACAGGAAATGTATTTGTTTGAAAGAGTTTTCTCTCATTGAGATGTTCAGTACAAATAACACAGAGCATCAGAGAAGTCAGGATAAATCAAATCCACCAGGCCCTTGAAGGAGCGGGTTCTGGATAAATTGTTTAGAGCGCAGAAGCGAAGCCTTATAAAGGAAGGGCAGATAAGTAAAGTCTCTAGAAAGCGAGGAATGGTACAGAAAAGTGAAAATAGGGTTTTGGAATAAAATTGCTACCTCAAACAACCTGCCACTCTATGCTTGCACAAGCTGTAAAAAGGTTGGTCATGTGGAAATAAAGTGTTAACAGCAGCTAACAAAAGAGCAAATGAAAACAATTCTACACACAAGACATGTGTGTAAAGGATGTTTTTGTGTGTGCAAAAGGAATTTTTCATGTGGTATTTAATATACATACATACTATGTGCACTCATGAAAAGACCATGTGCAATGAAAAGTATGCATAAATATTTATAAAAATATGCTTATCTAAGTAGGCCAGTAACATTTAATATTTTTTCAATAAATTCATACATAAAATATATACATTAGTGCCAAACAGAACATATATTTTGAAATATGAACCCCAAGTAAAACTCTCAGGAATCTGGAGTAAAATCCAGGTCTCTGCCAAAGGAAACTTGGGAGCAACTGCCATTCGCAGGGAAGAAACAATGCCCTGTCTCTTATCTTCACGGATTGTTTTGCTTGTCAGATTTCTAACATCACTTCAGCTGAGTTTTGTGTGTGACTTCCAACCTCATGGCCATTTGACCTGCCAACTATTATTTTCTTTGAGGCTTTTAACACTCCACCCAAGTATTTTGCTTTCCAGAGCAGTTGTGTCCGTTTCCTTTTCACTTTACCTTAACGTCAGCCGTGGTTTACGACGTCGGCTAAACGTGCATCCTCTAAGGTTTCAGACAGACCCAAGGGAATTGCAGAGATAACCTAAAGCTGAGCCCTCTCTGGAAAGCCAAGGTTCCCTGGAGGGTCTCTGCTTTATGCCTAAATTTCCATCCAACCTGAGACGCCTGACCGGGAGCGCCCGACTCCGCTGGGTTCCATCCTCCTCCCCAGGCCGGTAGTTCGGGCTGGGACCTCACAGCCGGAAAACACCGCCCTTTCCTGTCGCCTACTCAAACCCCAGGCCAAAGACTCCAGGAGGAGGAGACGGAGACGGATTAAGAAAATTAATTAACCAGGTCCTGGCGCAGCCTCCGGGCGGAGGGGCGGGGCGTGCAGCCGCGGTCATCTGAATGACCGGCGGGCACAGGTGTCGCCAAGGACGGAATTTTACGTTCCCCGCAGGCAGCTGCGCTACTTGCGCCTCGTAGCGTGTCGGGCGCAGCCTCCACCTGTTTGCCCCAGCTTTAGTCAAGTCCCTTTTAGGGACCCGCGGGAAAGAAAACACCTCCCCATGGACTGGAAAAACCTGCAGCGTCGGCTGTTCGTGTGCCCGCTCGCTCAGCCGGCAGCCCTGGGCGTCTCCAGTGTGCCAAATCCATTCTCCGGGTTTTGGTGACAGCTCCAAGGGGAGCGAGCTGGAAACTGACAGAACACGACCCTCCCCCCAAGCCCGGGATCATAGTAGCCGGGGACCGCGGCCCCGCAGGGGCGGCGCGGTCTGGTGGCCTTGCTTCTCCGAGAGTCGCCCGCGGTGCCTCGCCGGGCTAGGTTGGCTTGTTGGGACGAGGAGAGGTGGGCGCACGAGGTTTAGCGTGAGTGTCAGGGATGCGGGTGGAGTCCCTTTGTCCTTGGGTACCCGGGCGCCAGCACCCCGGGGTCCCTCTTTGAACCGAGCATCCCCGTGACCTTTCTTTGTGCGGAGGGAAGCTGAACGCAGCTTCTCCGAGGAAAGCCACATCCCTAAAAGTGGCGCTGGGGCGGTAACAACAGGGGCCCATTGTCCTCCGTGGGCCCGCAGGCCCTGCCGTCGGTGACCCCCCGCCCGTCCGCCAGCCCCGGGGCGCGGCACAGGTACCGTTGCGGGGTGGGTCTGCCGCGCCGCCCGCGCCCTCCGCCCCGCCCCGGCCCGCCCCACTGCTGCGGCCCCGCCCTCCGCAGGTTCAGTCTCCGAGTCCCGCGGCGGCGCGCTCAGTCCTGCTCGCACCTTCCCTCCGGTCCGCGGCTTCAGCGGGAGGCAGCGCAGCGGCGGGGCCGAGCGGCGAGTGGGCCTGGCATTGGGCGACTTCACGCCGTCTGGGAGCGGGTACTGCTGTGAGGAGGCGCCGCGCCGGCCCACCCAACTGGATCTGCGCGTAGCCGGCAGAGACTGCGTGCGCCCTCGGAGGCGTCCGTGCGGAGCCCCGGATTCCGGGGCAGCGGCTGCGATCCTCGGGGGCTGCTGGTGAGTTGCTGCCTGCCCACGGCTCCTTCCTCTCTGCTTGTCTTATGAGTCTGTCGGACCGGCGGCCGTGGCTGCTTCCGGCGTTTGCGGGGTGCTAGGTTTGGAAACGCATTGAGAGCGAGGATACTGAGGGCATCACCTTTCAGCTGGTGTCCAAAGGACCAAAGGGAACATAAAGCACACAGGCAGAAGTCCGGGCGCCATGACCAGGACTCAGACATCCACCATTGTGCCCACCACTTTTCAGGGTGGGGCCGCACGGTTACTGCACCCTCCGAGCTATTGACAGCAGTGCTCGGCGCGTATTGCATTTTTCCATCTGAGAACAAGCCGCACATGGCTACCACTCTCCTCTTATCGTGAACTGGCACCAGGGCCGCACAGGGGTGCACTGTGCAGATCAGATCTGCATTGGCAGTACCGATCCGGTACCCTTTCCTTACTTTGACCGCGGCGGGGGCAGGGGATGGCGCATTGTGGCCAGAGCTCCAACCTGCAAATCTAGCATTTCATTTTTGTTTTTGTTTTTGTTTTTTCCCCCCGACGGTGGTTTCTGAACAGCTGAAGCATTTTCGAGATTTTTTTCTTTCTTCTTGAAACTAAGTGTCTTGACACAGACAAGTATCAGACATGTGGGGACGAATAGATCTGGCCAGTTTTTCGTTATGAATTATTATATTCCATCCCCCTCACATGACTTTGGGAGGCATGTGTTTCATCTTATAAATAGAAAGTAGCATATTTTTTGGCAGGACCTCCTTTATACTGTACAGTCTAGGAGAGGTCAGTTTAAAAATAAATATGCACTTGAATGTTACATTACCGAGAGCCAGGCTGTGGCTGGAACAAGCTGCGTGGACAGCAGCATCAAAGCAGGGAGCACAGCTGTGTGGAAAGGAGTAAAAGCCTCAGAGTGCAGCCCAGGCTGACAGTCAAGTACTTACATTTTGTTTTTTGAAAAAAGTGAGTTTATTAAAATGAGGGCGAAAATAGGAATGTCGGGGGTATTGCTACAGGAATCTTTCCAGCCCCGGTGTATGTGGGGAAGTCAGATGTGTGCTGAGGGCGTAGGGGGTTTTAGGGAGATGGTGCTGAGTGATGGGAGGGAACTGATGAATGTGTTAGAGAGACAAAGATTTCCTCCCCACCCCCAGCTCTTAGACCTCACAATATTTAAGAGTTTCTTGGGGGCGTGTTGCCTTTGAAAAAGAACAAAAATTAGATGAGCAGCAAATGTCTGGATCTGAATAGCAAAGCCAGTTTTGGAGACTTCCCTTAACATCACTGGGAGACAAAAGGTTCACTTGGAAGTTCTGATGATGCCCCCTGCGTATCCCTAAGGCAAGTTAAAAGGCTCCTACGATGTTCTAACTTGGAAAAGATTTTTCATCTAACAAGAAAATGCAGCATCTTTTTTGGACCATTCCAGAGGTCTTCTCTGTGATACCACCTGTAATTTGTATGACTTCTTATTGGCATTAATAGTGTAATGTGTGGCACGGGTATATGTGTGACACAAATCCTATTCAGAATGGATTTAAACACTTGGAGATGAGTTGGGACAGTTGTGAAGTATTTGTCATTGTCACAGGTGAAATCAATGTTAAAGACTTTATGGTCCAGGAAGGGTTGAAAGTTCTTCATTAAGTCTCCCTAAGAATGTACGGTTTCCCAATAGGCCTCACTCATTGAATGATACATTGAATACTGGCCTCTGGGCTCACAGATAAGAACTCTTGGAGGAGAACTTTGGAAGGGCTTCTGGATCCATGGAGGTTTCAGCTTTCCAGTGGTATCATCTGCAAGAGATTTACATTGTGAATTCCATGATTGGAACATGGTGCTGTGGCTGTGGCAGCAGCTACAGGCATGAAATAAGATGAGCTCCCCCTTCCTTCAAAATCTGAACAGTGAAATTCTATTTTGTATCCCAGCGGAACATGTATGTAAAGACAGCTAGAACAACGAGTGTTGCACATTTTGTTTTTTATTGTAAATTTAAATGTGGTGTAAGAAGAGTAAATATAAAGCCGTAACAATTATTGCACAAGTGCTCACTTGAGCTAGTTTGTCCTATCTGCTCTCCAGCTTTTCCTTTAATGTGGTGTTTTATGTACAACATATTCACAAAAGCTGCCTTTTTTCACTTCTAAAATCCATGGTATTCAACAGCATTGGGAATAAAGTTGTTTTAACCTATATCTCCCAATGACTTTTACCAGGCTGTAAATTTTTCACAAGCTCCTTGCCCGGTAGCCATAACATTTATCCAGTGGGTAGAAACAATTCATAACCTGAAAAACCTCTAGGAAGACTGCTCTGATATTTTTAATTATTAAAATTCTTTCTTTGAGTCTGATTTCATTTAGGCCTAGCCTAATTTCTTTCTAACCAGAATCCCGTGGACCTGTTTATTCAGTGGTTGAATAAGAATTTAAATCTATTTTTAAATGCAGTGTGTTTGCCAGAGAACAAGTAGTGTCATTTGAAACTACTGGATTCAGCCAGCTACAAAATCTCCTTTACGAAGCACTGACACCCAAGAATTCTCCAGTATCACACTGTTCATGACTTTGGGTGTTAAAGGGCCTTCTTATATGGAGCCTATCATAAGTGCCAAACACTTTTTTCATCCCTTTATCTTAATTAACTCATTGACTTCTAACAATCCTACAAAGGAAGAGCTGTTAATATCTGTATTTTACAGGTATGGAAACTGAGGACAGACCCCTTATATAACTTGCCCCAAAGTACACAGGAAGGAACATACCTAAACATACATATGCAATTTAACAACCCATTCTGTGCACCAATGAGTGGTTAATATTGCATAAAAGGCAGCAATTCCTTGGGGTAAGGAGATGAGGTTAAGAAACCTCTCTGAGTCTGGCTGCTTGGGTCTTTGTCCTAGTTCTGGTGCTTAAAATGAGGATAATATTACTCTAAAGATTAAATGAGTTAAAATATAATGCACACAGAACAGTATGTGGTCCAGAGTAGGCACAATAAAAGGTTGATGCTTTTATTGATGCTTGTGTTGTTTTCCTAGGCGCTTTATACTGGTTCCATTTAATATTCATAATTACTCTTGAGATAGATATTGTTCTTATTTTCAGGATGAGAACACAAGCTCAGAAAGGTTGAGTAACTTGGCCAAGGTCACACAGCTAAGTAAATAGAATCAGGTTTGAATTCAGGTTGGTTTGAGCTTGTACTAAATACCACACCCTGCCACCATGGAGGAGGGGCAGGGAAGCTATTACATTTGACTTTTGTTAGAGTTTTTGGCCTCTGGCAGAGAACTTATTTCATAGTACTCTGTATCTCACAGCACCACAGGCCCAAAGGAAGATAACAGTAATTGCCAGCCTTAGGGGCAGGGGCGGGGTCGGGGGGAGGGGGACCATGTGAATGAATTTTATTATTGAAGATAGTCCATTCCCACGGGTGTGGCAACAGTGTCTTGCAGAAGATCCTGCACCAAACTGCTAGAGCAATTTAATTTGTACCATAAACAGAGTCACTAGGTGAAAATGTAGGACTCAGGAGCACACAAGAAAAGCCCTGCCACGGCCAAGAACAAGGAATTTTGGGGGCCAGGCTTGAAGTGGAACGTAATTTAGATCGTGTCCTTACTTCAGAGTTCTAGAAAGTCAGGAGTGGCAGGGTCTAGTAAGCAGTCTGGGTGGTTAACTCCTTGAACCCAGTGACCACATCTCTGCAGTACATGGCCCTTCACTCCCTGGCACTCAGGTGACATTTAATGTTTCGTAATGATATTGCTTGGAGATGAACTAAAGCAAGAGAGCTGAGCAGGAAGTTGGAGCCACAAGGAAGCTGGGCAGGAAGGCTCTGTCCTTGGCGGAAGTAGGGCCTCATTGCAGTTCTGCACATGCCCCAGGCCCTACCAGATAAGCTTCTGGTGTGAGAGATAAGAGTAAGGCCTTCTAAACCTAGGGGGATGCCCTGGATAAACCCCTGGGGACCTGCCTGGCCTCCAATGCCTTTGATACAGTAGGTTTGTGATTAGCTGTGGAAGGCTGCTCAGGAGACTGTTCAAACTAAAGAACGGGTTCTGGAAAGGATGCTTGAAATAACCCAGGTTACCTAAAAACCAAAGGCAATAGCCTTAGAACTGTTCATCTCCATTTGCACACCTCACTTCTTTCTGGCTCCACCTTTTAAAGGCTACAAAACAAACAGCATGCCACAAATCAGAATAAGTAGCCAAATAGTTCTATAGCAGTAATCGGGTATGTTTCTTTCCTTTAAAAAAAAATGCCTTCTTTGTCAGTGATACACTTCTTCGATGCCAAGTTGCACCACAGTCTCATAATCATCACAATGGATGGTACCTCTGATGGAAAAGCATTTTTTAAAATTTAACCTACAGTTTTATAATACGAACCATAATGTCGATATTAAAAAGTTTACTATTTCTGAATAGCCAGGCAAACTAATGAATTTGAAAGCTGATGAGCTCCAGGTTAACATTTGCTTGATCCTTATTGCTTGCCCAAGACATGAATTAATAGCAGAATCCTGAAATTGCATGTTTGAAATTTAAAAGCACCTGGATTTTCAGTGATCTGGGTTTTATTTGCATATTTGAGAAAGTCATCATTAGCCTTCAGCCTTTGGTTCTTTGTTAGATAAGAAACCCCACAATTTTGCATTTGGTAAAATTACTGCGAATTAAATGGAGACTATCAGAGATAGACTAGCCTTAGCTCTGACCCAATCTGTAACTGACCTCAGGGTTTTTTTCTCATCTCGAAGATGAGGCATTTGGCCCTAGATGATTTCAGATCATCTTTAGCTCTAGAATCTGGGGAGCCAGGTTCAGTGGCACCTAATAGCATAGCAATGTTACTACTAATAATGTAAAACTCTGGGTTGAAAAAACAGACCTGCGCAGATCTCTGGCAGAGCAGCCTGAGCCAGCGTGGAAGGCAGGAAACTTCAAAGTCAGACCTCTATTTAGACAGCTTACACATTTGGGAATTTGACATGTTCTGGTGACAACTTGAAGGTCATATTTGTAGACACATCATGCCAATGATAGATCACTGTCTGTTTAGTTGAAAAAGACCTGTTCTTTTCAAATCCATTATAATCATTTAGGCTACAAACATTTTTTAAACAAGCAAAGGCATTTTTGGTGAAATGTGGCTTTGCCATTTTGGAATGTGTTTGCTTTCTCTCCCTCTTTATTTATTTATTTTGAAAAACTTTTCTGTCAAGGGTCAGTTCAGATGTATAACATTGATTTTAACACAGCAGGAGATGAGGCTCAAAGCCCTAAACCCACTAGCTATGTCATCAGCCAAATCCCTGCCCGTCTCTGGTTAGGCTCTGTCCCCTCATCAGAAGTGGGAGAAGGGGATGGATGAGGATGCAGAGAAAGGGAATAGACATTCTCCAAGCTCTCCTGGCTCTAAACTGCTGTAATTCTATTACTTTTTTTCCTTGTATCCGAGGTGTTTCTATAGTGTTGTGTACCTTCGATTATAACATTTATTGCATTTGAAATATCATTTATTGACTCTTATGGCTGCCTAGTTAGACTACTGGCTCATTGAGAGTAGGGACTAAACCTAGTTAATCTTGGCTTTCATCTTTTTTTATAGTCAAACTTCATGAAAAAGCAGACAGTATAGTCTTAGTCATATTATCTGATTCTGCCTATGGCAACATCTTCTCTTAGCATTGTCAAGCCAGAAATCACTTATCTAGCTTATTTAAGTCCTGTCATAGTAAAATTATGAAGTCTGAGGCTACAAAACATTTCAAATTCAAAGGAAGGCACCTTTCCCGGTTCTTTGATTCTGGTGATAATGATCATCAAAGATACTGTGACAATCAAGCCACCACCAGAACTTCTTCTTGGCTGAGCAGCTGCAACCTCCAAGGCTGCTTTCTTGTGCCCTGGGTGTGATTGTGACAGCTCAGTACCAAGTGTCCCTTTAGAGCACAGGCCAAGCAGCCCAGGTACTGAAGAGAATAAAGGTCGTTTTTTCTATTGCTCACCTAGACCTCCTCAGCCATGACTATATGAGCCATTATTACTTTTTGATCATTAGCCTCTCCACAATGGACTGTAAGCTCTGTGAATCCATCCATAGCTGTAGCCTCATTTCCTAGAATAGGGTCTAGCACTTAGTAGGCCCTCAGTAGATGTTTGTCGTTAATGTGAGTGACTAACCAAGGGCTAGAGGAAGGCACGCAGAAGGTTCTCTCCAAAGCCTGCTTCTCATGAGTGAATGAGCTCAAGCCACATGTCCCATCGTGGGCACCAAACTGGAAACTGTTTTCTTGTTCTCAGATGACTGGAGTGAAATGTCTTCCAAAATAGTGTTGATTTTTTGGCCTTACATAAGTTTAGTTTGTTTTTGCTCATGGGCAAATTTTGTTCCATCTTCCTCGTGAAGAAACCCTTAAGCTGTGGGTTTACCTGAGGGGTCAGGTGATGTTTCACTTGCCACCTTGGTGGAGTGCCACTGCCAACATAGCTCATGGGTGGCATGTGGAACAAAACAGTGACTTCATTCCAATTCTTTTTTTTTTTTCCTCAGAATGGGAAATTATACTTGGCACCAGAACATTTGGGGGTTTTTCACACTATATTTAAAACAATTCTTTTAGGTGGCCAGATTCCAAGGTCTAAAAGAAATAAGGTTGGAAGAAATACCCATGGTGAGCTTCCAGCCTGTATTCCTTATGCAGCTCTAGTTTTTTGGAGTAATTAATAACAATAATTGCCCCTTATACTGATTGTAGGTTCTTTACCCAATAGGACTTTATGTGTGCTGTCTCTTCTTCAGGCACTCACCATTATGAATTCTACAGATGGCATTGCTGAGTGCCCTAAATTTAACACCAGGAAGGATGAGAAAACGTTAATGAAAAAATCTGGCAAAAAGTATTTTGATTCTAATGGTAGTCTTAACTTCATTAAAAAGTGTTTTGGTTTTTTTTTTTCCCTTAAAATTCCCTAGAAGTTAGATGTTTAGAATCACAGAACCCTAACATTTCACAATGGACAGACAGGTCCTTATCTCAGATCCCCTCTCTCATTCCAACATGATAAAATGAAGCCCTAAGAGCTTGAGTCATAGAGCATGAATCCTTCTTGGCCCAGTTCTTCAAACTTTTTTCTTTCTTCCTTTTTTTCTCTTTCTTTCTTTCTTTCTTTCTTTCTTTCTTTCTTTCTTTCTTTCTTTCTTTCTTTCTTTCTTTCTTTCTTTCTCTCTCTCTCTCTTTTTTTTTTTTTAAGCCAAGGGAAAGAAAGAAAACTTAAAAGCTCAATATATTAGCAGATCGTAGCAGGATTTTTTTAGTTAAAAAAAAGAGGGGATGAGTAGGGAGGTTGGTACTACTTTTCTCAGTCTCTCTTCTCTTCACTACTATCCCAAAGGTGCTTCCTCTGAGACTTGAGGGTTCACAGTGTGAAGAACCGCTGTCCTAAAATACTTTGTAATATCGAGTATGAGCACAAGTCTATGATTGTATCATCTCTCTGTGTGTACATGTAGCTTACATGCACTACCAGGGAATGCTACTTTAAATTATGAATGTGAAATAGAAGCTATTTATTACCCTAACTGCTCTCCCAGTACAGGAATGCTTGCTTTCTTTGTCTCTCCCCTATGGAATCCCTACAACAGTCTCCGACTCACTTGCTACTATGGGCCTCTCCCATTCTTCAAGCTGATTAACTGGAGTTGTTTTAAACTTCTTTTTTGTATCTAGCCCCACCTGGCCTCCTCATGAACCTTAATCACTCACACACCTAGTTTTGCCTTGGGACCATACAAATTCCCTTGCACCCCACAGCTTACCAAATATTTAAAGAAAATAACTATCTGCATTAAATTTTTCTTTATCTGACCAATATAAGTTGATTGTAACTTTCTCAGCTCACAAAAGTCCCATTTGTTCTCCAGGCTGGAATAAATTGCACCTGGAGATAAAAGACACATGCACATGTATAAGAGAAGTTAGCGTTGCCTTCAGTTGACAGGAGGAATTATCCTCTTATCAAGCTGGAGGTAGGAATACTTTCCAATAGTGGAGATTGTTCACAGGGCAGAATCTAACCATTTTAGCCCTATCTACAAGCAGCTTATTGATTGACTGCTACGATGACATTTAAGGAGAAAATAAAGTGGTTATTTCGGCAATTACAATGGTTCCTCTTATTCATATTGTATTTCACTAGATGTTCTTCTGGTTTTTCATTTGGGATAAAGATAGTGCTTTGTGTTTGCATAGTGCTTTATTGTTATGAAGATTTTCACCCTCAGCTCTTGTAATCAATCACCTGTAAGATGGGCGGCTTTGGGATAATTATCTCCATTTACACGGGAGGTAACTGGCACCCTTATGTGTCTGGAGTTTTACAGAGATCTTACATGGCTGGTCACAGTTTTGGCCCAGTCTTTTCCTCCATGAGGCCTAGAACAATAGTGAGAGTTATCTGCTGTTTTGTTTGCCCAGCATTCATTCGATAGGTGTATTTTTTTTTTAAGTGCCTGATCTGTGCTAGTCACACATTGATATTCAAAACAATCCTTTTCCATAGAATGTCCACTATAGTTTCTTGAGTTTCCCTTGTACATCTTGGGCCAAATAATCCAAGTTCCCCCTTAACTCATTTCCGTTTGAAAGGAAAGGTCTGAGAGCTAGCTCATTGTTTCTCTGGGGCCTCATTCTTTAAGAGTGACTTATATATAACTAGTGAGTCTGCATTCAGGGGAATGTATTGTCAAATTTTTCTTGAGTCTTGCCTGTTTCTCTGTCTCTATTTGCACATTGCAGTCATGGATAGAAGTCATTTCCCTTTCAAACAGCACGTCAACAAATATTCTTTGCCTTAATACAAAAGAGCTGTAAGAGCCTATGGAATTACTGGAGCTTGCATTGATAGGCTGTTAAATTCTTACCCTGCATGGATAGAGAAAGGTTAAAATGTCTTACAGATGGAAAACTGAGAGAAAGGCTTTGTCACGAAAAAAAAAAAAGAAAGGCTAGAAATCCTTATTAAATGACTACTTTTTTTCCTGTAGGAGTCATAGAAAGACCCCATCTTGCATCTCCGGCGAGGCAGGCATGGTCGAAGAGGAAAGAAGTCAAGGCAATCTTGTTCAAACTTTCTCACTTGTTCATTCATTCAACAAACATTTACTAAGTACTAACTACAAATTAAATATAGTTGTCTCTCCCCTGAAGAAGGCACTCTAGTGGAGGAGGCAAGTACTGATTGAAGTATATAGTGTGGTAGATGGTAGGTTTGAGATATAAACAAGGAACTTTAAAAGCTCAGTTTAAGAGGCCTTGAGGGAACTGGCAGGAGATAATAGCTGCAGGGGTAGGGACCCAGATGGCTAAAGTGGGCTCAAAAGCTCTCTTATCTCCAGATTCTAAGGGTAGGCCTGCCATTGAAAAGTGACAAGGTTACCAGAGCATTCTAGATGGTGCACTCTGACACAGAATGGAAAATAAAGTGGAAGGAGAAGAGGTTGGAAGCCTAGAGACAGATAGGGAGGCAAATGCCCTTGTGCAAAAGAGAGATCACGAGGTCTTGGAAGTCGAGCTGAGGCAATAGGATGGACAAGAGGAGACATCACGGTGGGACTCAATGTGGAGAATGAGGCAGGGGGAGGAGTTGGCCATGACCACTGGGATTTGGATTTGGGTAACTTCTGCCATTTACCAAGAGAGGAGAGTACAGGAGGTATATGCTAGGGCCCCTTACTGTAATTTGCAAACCCTTGACCTAAGGGATGGGCAGAGGGGAGACTGAAAGGGCTTAATCAATAAAATTTGAGAACTTATGTTCACAGCCCAAGAAGAAGCTCTGTAAGTGATTTTTATCAGCAGCTCTCACGTAAAGCACCTTTGCCTACTTTATTCTTATTGAGCTCAACACCTACCTAGAGATCAGACATAATCACAAAACCAGAGAACAGAGAAATAACAGAAATATTAGCTCTACAAGAGCCCTAAGAAAACCTGCACACAAGGCAGTACTGAGCCTGGATTTCGTGAGGCGAGTTAGAGAATTCCTCCAGGAAAGAATGACTGAAGCAGGTCTTGGAGGATGTTATGAATAGTGGTTAATGGTAAGGTGAGCAGATGGTCCGTAAAGAACACAGGGCTCTGAGTTTCAAAAAGTAGGAGGGAAGTGAAGTGTCCTTAGCGAGGAAGGGGAGCTATTGTCCCCTGTGAGAGCCGTGTGGTTGTACACAGCCCCGACGCACGTGCTTCCTCTGGGAAAAGAATTAACGGCACATACGCTATTTTCCTAAGAACAGGATGTTTGCTTTTCTCCTTGAGACCCAGAGGATTTTATTACTTAAGAATTTTAATCTTTTGGCTTTTCTTTTACAGAAAGTCGAATTCCTTTTGAGGTTTTTTTTGTTTTTGTTTTTGTTTTTTGACAAGAGTAAAAATATTGAAAAGTCTTAGTTAAAGTTGGAGAAGCTGGTGTCTGCGACCATTTTACTCATTCTTGGTGCCTGACAAGGTCAAGTTATCACCTCTGCCTCTCATTCATGTTGCGGTCATAGTGTATTATTTCCTCTTGGTGCCATCAGACTTCTAGGCAGATAGTCTGGAATGGCCATTCCATCCTCAACCGACTTCCATGGCAGCCCTCACATTATCCAGGGAGCAGCAGTTACGAGCATATACTAGAGTCCAGCGTGGCTGAAATCCTAGCTCCTCCACATTTGGGCTGATTAACCTGAGTCTTAATCTAAGGTTGGTTCCTAAGAGGTATGTTTTAATAGTTACTGCCTGGCCCACAGCAATTACTCAAATGTTAGTCATTACTATTCCCAAGTGTAAATTCCTTAGAGAACCAGCCAGACATTTTAAATTTGCTGATTTTTAGTGGAATCCCTATAGGCTTGGACAAGGACTTGGTGCCTAGGAGCAAACCAACTCCTCTCACGATGGAAGATCTAAAAAGGATTATGGGTTAAACACTTAACTTGAAGTTCACTGTGTGCTGTGTGTTATGGGAGGCAAAAAGATGGATAAGACCAGTTCATGTTCATAGAAGAGCTCTCAGCCTAGTCTGAGGGGACATTCATTCATTCCTTGGACAAATATTTATGTACAGATTCATATACAAGTAACACAGGAGAACCTACTGTGGAAGCAGATTGAGAAGGAAGGACCACCGCCAGGTTCCAAACATGCCACTGCTGGTGTCATACATGTTTCAGCCCATCCAATGAGCATGGATGATTGTCAAGGGCCCTAGCAGGATGGGACAATAGCATGGAAATCCCATACCTGCACCTTCACCCCACTAGGGAAAGTGTAGTCAAGGGGCCTAAATTTGAGGGTGTGCTATATATACAAAGGATGAGGAACACTCTATGGTGGTATGGGCCAAGTAACCATAGCCTGAATTTCCAGACACCTCTAAACTTATTATTTTGGATCATTTGATGTTACTATTGCTGGATCTGGAGTTTTTATAGAATAATTGCCGACTTAAATATTATTTTTTGTGTGTGTGAGCAACTAAGTAACTTCACAAGTCACTTTCTTTTAAGCAGAGTTACGAAGGAATATTATGGCTGAATATTGTTGAAAACTTTAGGTTTTCCTGTATCGAGATTGTCATTGCAGGTTCATAGATCAAGTGGAATCCTCTAGTTATGGAAGCATGAGAGCAATTTAGGGGAATGGCCTTTAATTCACATCCACCAAATTGGAGAGCCTGCCTTGATCCTTCTGACCATCTCTAAGGCTGAGTCCCGTGTAAAATTAGTCATGATAAATGAGCCAAACATTTGAGAGAACCTGTCTTTCTGTCTCGTTACAACTGCCAGGGATCGGTGTCCATATTGAGTCCTCCCCACTAACTCATTTTAATAGAGAGAAAGGGAGTAATGGCTTCCCTTCAAAAGTAAGACTTGATACTTGTGAGATGGATGTTCTGTCTTCCGATATTGCTCCTAAAAAGCCTTTCAAATAGTACAATCATGTCCTATAAATGTGAGGAGTGTACACAAATTGGCAGTAGTCTCCTATATGGTATTTGTGGGTTTCTATATAATCAGGGCTGTAAAGGAAAAATAAATACGAGCTAGGGCTGAGTCATAAACAAATAGTCCATTTATAAATAATTGAAAGTCTATGATGTATCATAGACTGAGTAAATCTGTAAAATATAGTCTGCTCAGTCAGGCTGCATGTTCATTTTCATGACAACTATGCAGCTGAGACCTGAGCTAATGGAGTTTTAGTCTTGCAGCATATAGTTTTTTCCTCATTGTAGATGATACAGTGAGGATTAGAATCTAAAAATAGAAAAGGCATCTTCTCATGGGTGGAGTAAAACAAACTGAAAAAATGAAACACATCTTCAGGATGCTATTTATTAGGTTGTTCTCCGGTTACATTTATTTCTCAGATTTTCATTTAAGTGCAGTGTTAAATTTCTACTACTATAATTTTTTCCCCTTGAATTGTAAAATTCTTTGTCTGACTCAGAAACACCCTCCCACAGAGGTTTGCAAAAGGGTTGGCATGAATTACCCTCATATTTGTAGTAATATTTTAGTGTTTCTGATGCCAGAGTTTGGCTGACTATATTAGTAAAAACACAGCCATCTTCAAATGGAAGGTCGTTCAGGAAAAGTCTGAGCAATTTTAAAGGCGAATGTGACATGGGGGCCATAAGGAAATACACAGTGATAGTGTTCCCTTACAGGAGACTCGGAATGAACAGGGACATAAACTCCACCCACAGTGCACCATCCCGTAAGCTCAGAGTCAAGGCTGCCGACCGCTGTGTGATCCTCGTCCCATGCCTCGCTCAGTGTCCTGTCCCGCAGCAAACCTTTCCATCTTTCCAGAAACCTGGGTTCTCCCTTGGAGGAACCAAAATCTGTTTCTCTATAGCTTCTGCTTAGTACCCCTGAAGCCTCTCAGAACAGATTAATACCTTTTCCATTACAGTTAAATTAATCCTTCAGGTCCCACAGCTTTGAGTTCCCTCAGTATGTAGGTTTTCTTTCGTTAAGCTGCTGCACTTCTTTAGCTTCTTCTCACATGTCTTGTTCCCCTACTTGGATTTCTCAGAACATGTAGGAACATATTTCAGGTAGCCTTATCCCTTCTAAAGTGGGGAGCCCAGGGTCCAACACGGTTCTCTGGGGCTAATCACAGTGGAACTGCCTTCTCCTTGTTGGCAGCAGAGAGGGTTGGGGGTGGGGAGGTAGTGGAGGGTTCTCTGTCGAGTCATCATCCTCCCCAGAGGCTATTGGATCATACGGAAAGGAGGAATAATTTAGTAGTTTTGCCTGGGGCCCAGATGGAGCAGCATTGCTGTGTCTGGGTGCTAGGATGAAGGGCACACTGATACAACACCGAGACAAAGGGAAAACTGCTCAGAAGCTAGCGTGTCCTTGAAGGATGTGACAACTAAGCAAGAAAGGGGAAGTCTAGTTCAGTGCAGCTCACTTCCCGAAAGTAGAAGAAAAGGCCCGGAAAAGGCCCACATGTCCCTCAAGGCAATTCCACCTCCTCCCTCCACCTGCCCCTGTTTTTATACATGTGTGTTTTAAATTAACATTACAACCTATTTTGCAGGATGCAAGAAATTTTATGTCCTCTCTCTCCACGAAGAATTAATCTTCAAACAAATTAGTAGACAAACCAAACATTCCTTTCTTAAAATAAATGGAATTTTTAAAACTTTCAACCTCTTTGTTCTTTTTCAGAGCCCCGTGAGTTGCCAATACCGTCAGCTCTCTGTAATTGAGGAACTGATTTTTCGGTGTGTCATTTTGTCCTAACCCTTTGTTTTTTCCCACCTCCTGGCCACTGCCCTGCTTTGGTCTTTTCAGTGATACTCTTTACCGAAAGAATGACGAAGTAATGAAGCGCAAGGGGCCACTTCCATCGTTCCTTCATTGAATTATGATTGCTGGGGCAATTTCTCTTATGAACACTGTCACGCGTTTAAATCCATCACATGTAAGAGTTCTCTGGCCTAATGCAGAAATGGCCTCTGGGCACTTTGTTTTTCTTACCAAAACCATGGCTTTAACTTCATCTCCCGCTCTTTGGTGTCTGGGAATCCTTGGATTTCCCACAGAGTCCTGTAAGTGGAAGTCTGTGCACTTCCAGCTGGACTCCATGCCCACACATACCTGCCGGACATTCTCTCTGACCTTGACAGAGGGTGACAAGAAACTGACTGGGGAGTTGAGCCCTTTTGTTGGTGAATCTAACGTCTCTAGTGCTCAGGGACTGGGACCTTTGTTTTTAGAGGAATCTAATTTCCCAGATGAATATTATCTTCAATGTCATCTAAGGGGGAGACGGTGGAGCAAACAGTGATCCAAGAACTCAAAGGGATTAGCGATAGTGGAGAGTTCACATTTCAGGGTCAAGGGGAGGGTTTTTGAGAAAGGAATATACCTAGGAAGATTTCTTTCTCTCCTTTTCTTTTCTCCTTCCCTCCTCCCTCCCTCATTCCCTTCCTTCCTTCTTTTATTTTTTTCTCTTGATTTAAGAAAGGTAGTAGAGTAGAGGAATGATGGCAACCCAAGAAAGCTGGAGAACAGGAGCGGCCCAAACATGAACAGGCAGCACCCTCAGATGGTTCACTATCCAATAGTTAATAATGAGTTAGAGTCCTGACAGAAACACATAGGCTAGAAATTCTCTTCATTTAGCCTGCAAGACACTCATGAGGGCTCACTTGCCAGTTCTGCTCTAATAATTCACTTCTGGCCTGTAAGCCGTTCCATTTAGCTCTTCCTTTCCTCTTCTCCCACACTCCTCCCCCCCACACCCCCACACCCCACCCCATGACAAGAATGTCCTGCCTCCTTGTGAGCAGAGAGCAAAGCTTTTGGGTGTCCCCTTGATTCAGGCTTTCCCACTCTGCTTTGTCTCTCGCTTTGCCGTGTTGGTCAGCCGCCAGTGACCTCCTGGAGCCCAAATTGCCTTTTCGGAAAATGGTGAGGACAGACAGGATTTTGCGTTCTGGCATTTAGGATCATCTCACTGTAAAATGTTGCCTCTCTGTGTCGCTAGCCACCTCTCAAACAAGGAGCTGTAAACCTGGGCCCCAGGGCCTTCACCTGCCCGTGCTCCCCTCTCCGTGGACACCCCGCTGCAGCCATTCCCCCAGTGTCCGTGTGTCAGTAACTCAGGTTCCATGTGTATAAAACTGGCTCTTCCAAGAAAGAGTAATCCAAGCCCTAAGCAACCCATTTATTTCTTTTTCTTTTTAATTTGTCCAGAAATCCAAAACCATAAAAGGACATACAGTGACACATTTCTCTTCCACCCTCGTTCACTTCCTCTCCCTGAGGGCAGCCGACTTGTGTTTGCTTCCAGAGGTGTTTTATAGACATAGAAGCCAACACAAATGTATGTACACACTTTTGCATCTTTTTGTCTTTGAAGACATATATATACATATAGCCTTGAGGCTCCTTGTATTCCTGTGTGTAAAGAGCTACTTCACCCTTGTTTAGACCAGCGTAATACTCTTGTATGGATTCGCCTTAATTTATATTACCAGTCTTCTATTGGTAGAACAATTAGGTTGTTTCCAGCTCCAGGCTATTATAAACCAGGCTGTATTGACAACCTTGTACACATATGATTTCCAATATACATAAATTGGGAAAATCTCTGGAAGTGGAATGCCAGGGCCAAAGGCATGTGATCTGCAGTTTTGATAGACATTGCTAAACCGCCTAGCTTTGAGGTTAGACCTGTTCCTGCTTATACAGTCAGTGTATGCAAGACCTGTTCCCTACCGTCATCAGCCCAGTGCCTTATCTTAAACAGGCTTTTCGATAATTCCCCCTGTTCATAATTTGGGAGCTGACTGAATTCTCAGGGAGTGTCAAGACCTCAAAACTCCGGAGCCTCACCAGCTGGCTTAGTGCCTGGTTGCTGTGCGGCCTTGGCAAAGCACTCAATGCCTCAGTGCCTCATCTCTAAAATGGGGATTTTAACAATAGTACCCTCATGGGTTCTTGTGAGTGAGTGTCAAAGGTTGGAACCATGACTAATACATAGAAATGCTCTCAGTAAATATTTACTGTCATATTTGGGTTGGTGATTTCCAGGAGATACACACATACCTTCTCCAGGACTGGCCACTCTGTTACCAGTGAAGACACTGTCCACTGGGTTTCTGCATTAGCAATGGGAGGGAAATGTCAGAAGAGCAGTCAGCCTGGGAAGGAAAAAGGGTGCGAATGTCCACTGGCAGATAAGCTAGGGAGCCCAGCATATTCAGAAAGGAGAGGAGGAAGCAGTCAGTGAAAGAAATCATCGGTATTAGATTATCTCTCCTGGGGTCAAGCATGGCTGGCCCTGAGCTGGAGGGAAAAGATGACAGATAAGATCGAGGGATGGGGTCAGGGCGCTCAGTTATTTCTCCTGCATCACATCATCACATCGCGTTCCTCAGCTCGTTTAAACTTGTGCAACTGACATTTTTGCCCCAAATTCCTTTTTTAAAAAAAAGTCCAGTGTATTTGGGAGCTCTTAGCACTGGCACATAGTACTACAAGTTCAATACAAATTGTTGTTTCCTAAGTCCTAGAAGCCTACATCCTGTCATACAGTAAATACTTTATAAATATTTGTAGAAAGAAAGAAAAATGCCTTTTAAGATGTCGTCTTTCCTCACCCACTCTCCAGAATCTCACTGCCAGCAACTTAGGGAGTCCACACTCACCAACCCTTTTTTCACTTTTTATTTTTCCCTATGTTTTGTCACTTCCCTGCCACCTTTGTGTCCAAGCCACTGACCTAAAACCCAACTTCTACCAGGCCAAGCAAACCTCTGGTGAGGGGGCTGCAGTGCCCGAGGCCGTGGCTGCGGCCAGGCAGGAGCTGAGAGGACTGGGCATTCCTCCCTGGAGCCTTCAAGTCCAGCAAGCGTTTCTTCTCCGTCCTCACTCCTCTTCCCCAGTGCCCCGAGTCCTTCCAATAATGGGCGAATATGAGTGGTCCAGTCAGAGGAGAGGGAACCACACTCTTGACTGTTAACTTCGTGGAATTTTATTTTTCTAAATAATGTGAAATGGCCTGCCTCGGTTTCTGGCCTTGCATAAGCCTGGCTTCACTCGCTGACCACAGGGAAGCCCTTGCATGCCCTTCAGTGGTGGCAGAAACACTGTATCTTTCCATAGAAGCTGTCCTCCTGGCTAAGTATGTGAGGACACCATCCCAGAGGGTAGCTGTCCTCAGGGCTGCCCCGCCTTCTGCAGGTGGTGCCCCAGCTGTTCGTGCAGGCGGTCACCGCACTGTGCCCACAGGGGCAGGAAGGAAACACCAGCCTCCCCTGGGTGGCAGGAGCCCTCGCCTGTTGTGCACTTAATAGGAGGAGGCAGTTCTGATGTTGAAGCAGGAAGACCCAAGGTTTAAACTTTGTTATTGCTACAAGATTCAAATGAGAGTTAAAACTATGAGAGAGAATGTCTTCCTATGATTAGGCTTAGGCTTCTCGTCTTCTCCCTTTGTATCAAGCATCTCTTCTAATAACCCTGTCTCTGTGCATTTCTAATCTGAAGTGGAAAAGCAGATATCACAGGTCCTCTCCTTGTGGCCACAGTGGCAGCACTTCAAGGATGAGCCAGTTTCTTGGTCAGGACTAAATAGAAACCAAGAGACAGTGACCATGGGGGTCCTATTTGGCACTTCATGGTTGGCCCACTCTGGGTACAAACCGCCTCATGTTGCCTTGGCCTCCTCCCCGTGCTGGGGGAAGGTCTCTCCAGGTCATCATTCTCTGCCTTCTCAGGCCCGGATGTAAGTGGCTTCTCCAACAGAGCTAGTTGTCACCTTGCCAGTGGGTGCTGGAACACGGTTCTCACCACCTGCCACAGGGAAATGAATTTAAAACTCTTGTTGAAAGGAAAGAAGTATGGGGCAAGTGTAGCCAGCCTCCAGCTGCTACAAAGCAAATGTGGCTCTCTTCAAACCACCATCTAACCCACCCTCGGAATATTTATTTATTTGCTCTGTAGCCAGAAAGAGGTCGCAGCAGAGCCATTGCAGGAATTCCCACGGTGGGAGAGTTCTAGCTTTTCGATGTCAGCCGATGTGACTGAAGAGTTGGAAGGTTATTTTCAAGACAGAGTTTCTCATCTGTAAAATGAGAACCCCCAAACCTTCTTGTAGCTCATCACTTCTAAGCGTGACATATAGCCAGTAAAGGGAGGCTGTATGAGTTTTCTGTGGTGGTAACAAATTCCCACCAACTTAATGTCTTACAAACAATACCCATTTAAAGCCTCAAAGTGTCTGCGGGTCAGGAAGCAGGTAGGGCTTAGCTCCATGTCTTCATTGGACTTTGAACCAGGTGTCAGAACTGTAGGCTCATCAGAGGCTCAACTAGAGAAAGATCCACTTCCAGGTTCCCTCGGGTCGTTGGCCAACTTCATCTCCATAGACCCTCTGAGCATGGCAGCTCACTTGTTCAAAACCAGTAAAGGAAGTCTCCCTCCAGGCTTCTGAGATGGAAATTTTTATAATGTAACCTAAACAAGGTTCACCATCCCCTCAGTTTTGCCATATTCTGTCGGGTAGAAGTAAGTCACAGGTTCCATCCACAAAGGCCTTAACATCAGGAGTCCGATCTTCGGGGTTGTCTTAGAATTCTGTGTACCACAGGGAGAGAATACAAGCTTATCAGTAAGTGTTTCAAAAGTATTCCCACACGAAGAACCAACTTTTCCGTACAATCATACATTTTTCTCTGAAGCAGATTTGTTCTTTTCCTTCCATCTCAGAATGCCTCCAAATCCTGACATCCTGGACAGCCCAGTTCTCTCTGCCACAACTTGATTCTAGCTCCAACTCTTTGATTTACTGGCTGTATGTTATTGAGAAAGGGTGGGGTTTTTTATTGTTGTTACTGTCTTTTTGACTACTGAATCTCAGTTTTCCCATCTGTAAGAATACATTTCACTAAGATTTTGTTGGACACCAGCATATAATAGTCACTCTCACTTAGTAAATGACAATATCCTGCCTCTTCCCTTATAGGACTATTCATTTCATTGCATTAATTGTATTTATTTACAAAACTCAACGACACAGTATTATTAGTCTTGCTAGTGTGAATGCCAAAGAGAAAAAAAATATATTGTAAAACAAATCCAGTTCTTTGTGAGGAGCTGAAATCGCTCTGGTCATGTACTAACTGCAGTTCTCAAAATAGAGGAAAACGACTAAAATCTTAGACATGTCCAGAAAATTGTGGCCAAGGCCATGTTTAAAAAGTGCTGATGTCATAGGTTTGGGGTTTTTTAATTGCTCTCTTTCTCTTCTTTATGTTTTCCTTTTTTCCCCTGAAGTAGGACTAAGATTATTGGACCTTTGTTAAGATTAAAGTTTTTATCCTACTTAATTGAAGGAAACAACAGAATAAAGCTTGGCTTCAAATGGGGACCGGTCCTGCCATTATTTCCAGGCTCTTGTGAAAAAGGCGGGCCTGAGTGCGCCCTGAAGGTTCAGCTAATTATAACCGGCTTTGGTTTCTTTTTCAGGTTTCTTCATATTGTGGAAGGGACTGGCTGTCGTAACCAGCTCTCCAGAAACCCCACTTGGCTGTAACTTCAGGAAGGTCTCCCTGACCTTCCTCTCCTATCAAACCCACTTTTGAAGCTGCTTGAGAAAAATGGTGTGACAGTTCCTATCAAAAAGGATCATCAGAAACGTATAACTTCTCTGACAAAAGTGGCCCTTTTTCCCTTTTGCAAAAGAGACATTCTCAAATTCCAAAATGCCAGCCAAGACCCCAATGTACCTGAAAGCTGCCAATAACAAGAAAGGAAAGAAATTTAAATTGCGGGACATTTTGTCTCCTGATATGATCAGTCCTCCCCTTGGAGACTTCCGCCACACCATTCACATTGGCAAAGAGGGCCAGCATGACGTCTTTGGAGATATTTCCTTTCTTCAAGGGAACTACGAGCTTTTACCTGGAAACCAGGAGAAAGCACACCTGGGTCAGCTCCCTGGGCATAACGAGTTCTTTCGGGCCAATAGCACCTCTGACTCTATGTTCATAGAAACGCCCTCCCCTGTGCTCAAAAATGCCATCTCCCTCCCAACCATTGGAGGGTCCCAAGCACTCATGTTACCCTTATTGTCACCGGTGACATTTAATTCCAAACAGGAATCCTTTGGGCCAGCAAAACTGCCCAGGCTTAGCTGTGAGCCTGTCATGGAAGAAAAGCCTCCGGAGAAACGCAGCCTGTTGGAGAATGGGATGGTCCATCAGGGTGATGTCTCATGGGGCTCCAGCGGGTCCGCGTCTCAGTCCAGCCAGGGCAGGGACAGCCACTCCTCCAGCCTCTCCGAACAGTATCCCGACTGGCCAGCTGAGGACATGTTTGAACATCCCGCCCCGTGCGAGCTTGTCAAGGGAAAGACTAAATCAGAGGAGTCCCTCTCTGATCTCACCGGCTCCCTACTCTCCTTGCAGCTTGATCTCGGGCCTTCATTTCTGGATGAGGTGTTGAATGTCATGGATAAAAACAAGTAACAGGACGCCTCCAGCAACGTTCCTTTGGGGTAAAAGTTATCAACAGCAACAGAATAAATGAACCACAGTCAAAGAGAAGAGCTTCACTGGCTATATCTGCAGTTGTGTGATGGGTTTTCTAAAATAATGTTCCTACAAAATATTTTTTTACCTGTTATGCCCTGTTTGCAAAAACAGTTTAAAAAAAACTGTCCTGGCAAGCAGAGGAAGTGAGTCAGTTAGAACCCATTTTCAGCAAGCATGGCTGATGTTCAGCTCACATTTTTTTGTTTGTAGGCATATAAGAAATCTGGCTTGGCCAGGATGGGCACTAGCTACAAAGGGCTGCAGAGTCACATTGAGGAACTTTATAACACTCCGGCATTTTCTGAGCAAGAAGTCAAATTTATTTAACACCTAAGCCTTTTTTTCTAAACTCTTTTCTATATTGTTTGGGTTCACCAAACCAAATTCTTCAGTGTTAAAGCTTTTCTCTGTTTTCACATTTGAACGACTTTTGGGTTTGGGGGATTTTCTTGTAGCTCTTATATATCCCTATATATTACATCAATATTACGAAATTTTGACTGTCAGCTACATGTTGGTAAGATACAAGCAAAGTATTACTGTAACTAAGTTATTTTTAAAGTTAAAATATATTTTTATGTGCCTTTGGCTTTTTATTGCAGAGTCTACATTTTATAGATATTACATCGAATGTTGTCATTTGACTTTTTTCCATTATAAGCTGTGTATGTGTATGTTTGGAAAAGTGTATTCATACTTTAGCTTTATTTTCTTTTTTCTTCATCTGTTAATACTTTTCATAGCAGCCAACAATGGATTGTAAAGCGTAAAGGCACAGGTTACTCACGATGCTTCTGCAGAGACTGTGGGCTACACCACATAATGTTCTTTGAAAATATGGGTATTTTAGTACAGTACATACTTGCATTACATAGGTACTTCATGCAACACAATAAAGAGTAAATGTTAAAATGAACTTGCTTGTTTACAATAATAAACGAAAACATAAAAGAATATTATAGGTCAGGGTTAGAAAAATTGCTTCTCTAAAATGAGCCTTTAAAATAAGGTAAGAGGTGATTTCCGTGCCCTCTAATTTTTTATTTCCCAAAGGTTTGAGATCCCAGAAAAAGGGCCCCTCAATTTTAGGAAAGATGAACATGTGAGATCAGAATTCTTTCTTGAAGGCAATACCAAACAAAGCCAACCTCTCAAAACTCATTTCTGTGACTCTCCTCCCTTACTTTAACACACTTTCCAACAAATTCTTGCAACCCCAATGCTATCCCCATAGGACAGATGTTCCATGGGGCAGATGCCATGTAGACAAGATTAAAGAGGTGAAAAAGAGGACAGCAGAGCATACTTCCTCCCCCAGGGAGCCAGAGGTGCTCTGAGGGTGTCGGTTAAGGAAAGAGGAACAGGAAATGTACATACTGATTCCTGTCCCATTGTCAACTACCCCTTCTCCATCAGAGACAAACACATGCATACATTAACTTTCATTTCTCCTTGAAATAACTTCCTCTCTCAAATACTTCAGTGATTCCCTCATCTGATCATCTGAAGTAAGCTATGAACTGCAGATGAAACCCAGTCAGGACAACTAGTATAGAAGAGGAAACAAATTCCCTTAGAGCTTTGAGGTCCTGCCTTAATTTCCCAGTTCTCTTTCTCTCCCACGATTTTCCAGTGTTCTTTTTCTGTCGACCACACCCCACTCACAGTTCACAGTTCCAAAAAGAGACTTCCCAGCCTCATCTAAATCTCTTGTATGGGGAAGAGTCTGATATACCTCATAATTGTTAGCCAGATATTTTCAACATATTCCCCCATCTTAATTATGATTGATCATATTCATTTTCTCATTTTACCTTTTGTCTGCAATGTGACCTCAAGGAAGAGAGCAAACTATTAGGCGAAATGATGAGGAATGTCTGTGCATTTCCTCTGCTCCCTCTTGTGACATGGAGAACAGCTCTGCCAGTATTGGGTTCGTTCCATAGAATCTAGGTGATAATGCATCCTTGCAGGTAAATAGCCATTAAGTAGGTCTCCTCTGAGCCCTTTCGCGTAGTCTCTTACTAGGTTAGGTATGGTTGAGATGGCAATAAACATGACCCTGTTAGGAAACAAAGCCGCCTCCGGCTTCTGAACTATTTTGCCGAGTCAGTTCTGTGGTAGCCCTTCTAATACCAGGTTCCTCCAGGGAGCAGGTGCAGAGCTGGTGGTGGCTTTCTCCTGCAGAATGGCACCTGCTGAAAGCTGAACTGATGTTCTTAGTCTGTGAACTTTCTCCCATTTTTAACCTAATTTATCAAGATACTTACTTTTTTTTTTTTTTGCAATGGCAAGCCACCTGTGACCCCACAACCAGAAAAGGGACCATGTAATTTATGTAAGTAGAGACCCTTTGTGTTGTGGTAGGCAAGGTTCTTATGGTGATCTTTTCCTTGGGCAGTGAGACCTTACAAAGGACAAAATATATTATTTCTACCTAAAATTAACTTTAAAAATTTTAAAACATCAGAGTATTTTGCCCTTCACAAATATAAAGTCATTATCACAATTAACTGAGTTAAAGTTACTGTCAACACAAAATACTGACCTGCTTGAACAGAAAGGGGAATCCAGGTCTCCTGAATCACAGTCTATTCCTTTTTTATGTCATTGAAATTCACCATTTTTTCTCGTCTCCCCACAAAACACTTGAAGTCATGGACTGGAGGAAGTCCATGAGTCTATGAATTAACTTGATGATTATTTTAAAACAGACAAAAGAAAATTATGCGTTAGGTCATGATTCTGATCCTCCTAATATGGGACCTGGTGAGACTGAATATCATTGTGAAATATATAAATAATAGAATGAATAAACATGATGGTTTCTCTCCAATAAGAGTTTCTCCTTTGGAAATTTGTTACCAGTCCAGTCTCAAATTTAGTAGTTCTAATAAAACACTTCTCAGACTTTAGAATTAGTCCACCAGACTAATAAATGATTGACTATTATTTTTTTCTTAGATAAGTTAATACGCCATGTAAATAGGGTTATTGAGTGCTGCCCTGTGTCTTCACCCATACCTTGGGGTCAGATCCAACAAAATAGAAAATCCAGATGCCAAATGATAAGCTACCATTGACTCAGGTGAGTAGACTTCTGGTTTATTTGATTGTATGGGACTCAAGGATGTCACAAAACTCAAAACTATATTCACACACTTTAACTTACTGATGGCTAAGCATTACATTTATTTTCTAAAGAAAAAGATGGTCTCTGGCAGATTTATTGACACGTTTGTTTCCCATGATGATATTGGGAATGTCACATGCTTTATTTTGATGACATACCATTTCATCCACCCAGCCTTCCACCTAAGTATTTAATTTTCACCTTAGAGCAAGTGCTTAAGAAGTAGGCCTAACCATTTCTTGAGTTATCAGGGGGTCATTATTGTTTTAAAATGTACAAAGATAGCCATATGGAAGAATGGGAACTATGCTTATTTTATGAAGTGATGTAGAACATAATGAAATCTGTTTTACAACTACACTGCATTTAATTATCTTCCATTTTTACTTTAAAAATCCGATAGCAAATTCACTTCCATTGGATTTCAAGAGAGGTCTGTCATCTTCATCCTTTGAAGGTCAAGCCAGATTTCCTTCATGGAAAGCATATTGACAGATTAAAACATCTGTCCAAATCAAAGTCACTATGCAGATAAAGTTAATATTCCAGAGACTAATCACGCAGATGGACATGTCCGCCCTGCATCAAAATTAGCAAGGCTGAGTAAATGAAGTGGGTATTATCCTCACCATAAATGATTATTGAAGTAAGTCAAAAGGCATTTGTGTGATTCATTGTCAAAAGATCCCTGGGGTAAAAGCATTTTGAGTTCTGGGGAGAGAAAGATCTAGGGTGGCTTCATGGAAAAGGAAGACCCAAATGGGACATCGAAGGACTGGTGAGATGTTTTTAGGAAGAGGGGCATTCTTGGGAGGAAGGAGATTCTGCGCAAACAAAAGGATACGCTCTATCTTAGTAGGATTCCAACTCAAAACAGTCCAGGAACAGGGATTAAAGTAGAAAATGATCAGTTCCAGGCCTGAGAAGTCTCTCCCAGAGGTCTAAGAAGAGACTCTGGAATCCGAGACTACTGGATAGGTGGTTCCTGAGGTTAGAAACTTATATACAATAAGCCGCCATCTTGTGAAAACTCATGGCCAATCAGTAGTGCCTACGCCGTACCCTAAAGATGGACTGGGGCCACCGCAACAGTGAGGCTTCTGGGTGTTCGGGGAAAGTCATTTATGATGATGAAAGAAGTGGGAGGGGCTAAGTATCTCCTGAAATAGCACCAGATAAAGCAAGTTCGTATTACAGTCCCTGGGCTCAATACCCTTGGATGGCTATCCCACACCCCCTGTCGACCCTTCTTTTCCCAGGCTGGGTTGTAATTTCTGATTGAGCATTCCCAGGACTAAGGGAGAGAGTTCCTCAGAAAACACAAAAGAGATTCGAAACGGCCCTCACTGAAGAGTGTCAGCTGAGTAGGAAAACCAACTCGATGGAGTAGAAGCAAACAGCTCCTGACGTTCTCTCAAACTCCTTGAAGTACTGACTCACAAAAGGGAAGCCCAGAGAGAGGGAGAAGTTCAGCATCTCCAGACTCTGGTTTCCTGTCTGAGGACCTGCTTCTTCCCAGGGGTGACGTACCTACCCATCAGGGAAGGCCACATTCACTCCTAAGATGAGCCCTTACCCTACAAGGTCATCAGGAAAACAGTCAGCTCAGCACAAAAGCACAAAGTCCCCAAAATTTACACCACAAATACCCACAGTGAGTAACAGGAAGATTCTTTCATTATGTTTGGATCTTGAACAACGAGTTCTTTGAGGTGCCACTCCCATGGAAAACTCCATCTTTGATATGAATCATAGGAAACATGCATTAAAATTCCCAAAGAATATTGTCCCCGTACCTATGACCAGCCTTGTTTATAAGTGAAATAGGAAGAACCTGAGCAACCTTGGAAAGACATAATTGCTCAAAACCATTTCTCCTCTATGGAGCTGCTCTAGGGCCAAAATTCCACCATTAGAAATGGGTTCCTTTGGAAAAGGCATTATGCTAGGCATAGAGTCCCATTAGAATACTCTCAGGAGTATCAACATCTTAAAGCCATCAACAACAGGATATGAACTCACTTACCAGAAGTCTACTCTAGGAGCACAAGCCTCTAGCAACTGGACTGGGGCAAGGGAGACACAGAGAGTAAGAGAGACCAGGAAAAGTATAAAGAGTGAGTTCACCTAATGCATAATTTAGCAGGGGACCCAAATAAAAGCGGGTGGGGAGAGAGTCTTTTCCAAGAAGTTTACCTGTCAGCAAATGTGGCCTTCACCAGAAGAGATAAAGGTTATAGTTGGCTCGTCTACCTCGTACAGAAGGAGTAAATGCAACCATTGCAATTAAATCTACTTTTGAATCAACACAAATTAGATAGTACAGGAGATTACTATAAAGCTCTCAGTGATTGACATGGTTCCACTCATCATTCAGGCCACAAGCTACCAAGGCATTATTAATGTCTTGATGCCAAATGTTGTTATCTCTATATCACTGTCTAATCTTCCCTCTACTTCTCCAACCCCTTCCCCTTAACAATGGCACCTCAGTGACAGTTTCCTTGAAGAGATTATAATTTTTATCCTCGTCTTCTTTATAAGAGTTTTTCTGCATTCTAAGGTAAATCATTATCCCTGCCTCAGAAACACATGAAACTTTGAAAAGTCTGAAACAACATTAACAGTACAGATTGAATTTTTCAGAGTAATCAATAATATTCAGACATATCTTTGCAATGAAAGCAAAGGCAGTGTTAACAGTAAGAGAAGAAAATTGCTAGTTTTCTTCTAACCCCTACTCTCATTGCATGAAAATAAAATTGGGGTGGGACTAGAAACAATGAAGCTTATGGTGCTCTGGCCTCAGATTTTTCACCATAAATGGCAAGAAGGAAGAGCAAATGAACACAGTTTAAGATACTAGATTAGCATCTGATAAAGTTCTCCCATCCTTGCAGCAGACCATGGCCCCTGTAACCAAATAAAGCAGTTTGTGAAGATTCGCTCTGCAGTAACCCCACCTTTTTCTTAATTAAAAAAAAAAAAAGTGGTGGCTTCACTGTTGATTTAAATTGCTCATTTTCAACACAGTTGGCTCTCTGGACTTCATAAGCACATTAAAAAATGATTAGATACTTTGGGGAATTGAGGGAAAACCTTATAAGCGTCATGAGAGGAGAACACAGAAGATGAGCAGGCCTTGTTGTATAAGAGAAGGGGAAGCAAGGTCTTCCTGTCTGAGACCCCGCTCCTGGAGATTGCCAGTGAAATGGCTTCCGGGTGTGATGTGCCCACCCCTCTAACCCACCATGAAATAGGAATGCGTAGAAGACACTCTCCTTTCTTCCTACCCCTGACCAGCCGAGTGTCTCCTCTCCAGGGAGGCTCATCAACTTTTCAGGCCTCCTTTCAGGTCCTAGGAGAAAAGTCACAGGAGAAGAAGAAGCCAGCTGTCTGGAGGAGAGTGTGGAGGATGTGACGCTGCCTTCATATGTCCAAGAAAGACACCTCTGGGTCTCCTGCCCTTCCAACAAGGGTTCCTCTCATAGGTCGACGTCACTATTAGAACACCATATGATAGTATATGAACAATATACCTGTGGTGGCCTGAATAATGAATGGTCCCCAAAGATATTAGATCTTCATCCCTGGGACCTAAAATTGTTACCTAATTTGGAAAAAGGATCTTTACAGATATGACTAAGTCAAAGATCTTGAGGTGGGGAGTTATCCCGATTATCCGGATAGTCCTTAAATGCAGTCACAGTTGTCCTTACAAGAGAGAGGTAGAGGTAAAGAAAAATTCAATATGCAGAAGAGGAGGAAATAATACTGCTACAGAGGCAGAGACTGGTGTGATGTGACCACAAGTCAAGGAACGCTAGTTGACACTAAAAGCTGGAAGAAGCAAGGAACAGATTTTCCCTCATAACTTAGAGCTTCTGGTGGGAGTGTGGTCCTGCTGGCAGCTTGACTTCAGCCCAGTGATACTGATTTCAGACTTCTGGCCTCTAGAACTGTGAGAGAATAAATTCCTGTTGTTTGAAGCCATCATGTATGTTGTAATTTGTTAAAGCAGCCATAGGAAACTAATGCAATACCCAAGCACTGGAGAGAATGCAGAAAAATGGAGTATTTTAAGAACAGAGGATGTTATGGATTGAATTATGTTCTCCTTAAATTCATATGTTGAAACCTTAACCTCTAATGTGACTGTATGTGGAGACAGGAGCTTTAGAGAGGTCATTATGGTTAAATAAGATCGGGTCATAAGAGTAGACCCTAATCCACTAGGACTGGTGGTCTTATAAGAAAAGAACAAGAAACATCTCTCTCTCTCATCCTCCTTCCCTCCCTCTCTCTCCCTCCCTCCCTCTCCTCCTCCCTTCTTCTCTCTCTTTCTCTCTCCCCCTCTACCTCTCTCCTTGCACATACACAGAGAAAAGGCCATGAGGACACAGCAAGAAGGTGCCATCTGCAAGCTAAGGAAGGAGAGAGGCCTCAGGAGGAACCAGCCCAGGTAGAACCCTGTTCTTGGACTTCTAGCCTCTAGAACTGTGAGAAAATAAATTTCTGTTGTTTAAGCCATGCAGCCTATGGTGTTTTGTTATGGCAGCCCAAGTGGGCTAATACAGAGTTAACAAAGAAGACTCTTTCTAAGAGTTAGCTTATTTAAGGAGATAAGGTCAGGGTCCCTTCCCACAATGCTGGGCAATCCCAGTTTTCAGAGGGCAAATCTAAGGAGAGGCCAGAGGGTACTCTGAGACTCTCTGGTGAGTTGAGGAAGATCAAATCTTCGATTTAACATGAGGAGCAGAATTAAGACTTGGCCTCTGACCATCCATGGCTAAAATAGCCTATCAATGTCACTGACCACTGAAGAACGTGAGGCAGAGAACATGCTCAGGTCCCTCCCACCAGACACCCTACAGCCCTGCCTCAAATCCTAACCCACTCTCCCAACCTTAAGAAGGCAGTTCACACCTGTCTGCTGTTCCTTCTGTCTTTGCAGGAGCATTTCTATTCCCAACCCGCCACCGCCCCCTCTGGGAAGCCTGCATTAGAATCAGTTGTTCTCTCCTTTTTGACCCCATCACACTTTTCACAGACCCTATCACTACGACTATCTCTCTGATGAGAAAGACAGCACAGTCCTCAGACCCGACTCCCAGCCAGGCACAGAGCTGTTGTTGAATGAAGGAAAGGATAAAAGAAAGAATAAATGGATAAAAAGTAGACACTAAAATGTATGTACACCAAAGAATAATTTTTTTGTTAGTTCACAGCATATAAGGTCCACAAGAAGTTAAGATTTCTCAAGAGCCGTGACTGCATGTAAGAAATGCCACAAATTCTGAGAGAAATTTGAAGAAAAGAAAACAAGATACAATGCATGTCTCCTCCGTATTAGAAGGATATAGAGAATGATAGCGCCAAAACATTTTAAATATATATGAATACCCTTGCAAATGTTTCCATGGACCTGGATTGTTTTTCCCTATTTATATATTTTTATTATTTACCTTATAAAAGAATATAACCCTATAGAAATTTACTATTGTTTGCTATAATAAAATAAAGCTATTACAGCAAGCTTTTAGGATCAAATATATGGTAGCTGAAGGAAACTGGACTTTGGGTGGTAAACACACAATAGACTATACAGATGTCAAATGATAATGAAAATTATATAATTGTATTAACCAATGTCACCCCAATAAACTTAATTTAAAAAAATGTCATTGGTTTAATGAAGGACAGGAGTGTGATTTGGAGTCTGTAAACACTTAAGAATCCTGAACAAGTCTAAACAAACATTTTTAATCAGTGCGAGTGCTTTGTGAAATTTTTAATCTTCCACTTAAGAGACACTAATGTACAAGTTGGCAAAAAAAAAAAAAGTCATCTTTACCATACATTATCTAAATGTGCTGAAGCAAATGTGTTTCAACACCCAACCCTGCTGCTGCATGAACACATAATAGTACAGGATGTTGGCAGCAACTGATTTTAGCTTCTAAATGGTGGCATTGGCTGTTTCTAGGATAGCAAAATAGTATCAGGGATAAAGACATACACATTATCTATAATAACAAAGAGGAACAACATATAGAAATGGACTATATTAGCTCCTGGTCAAAATCAAAAATTTCATCTTAGGCTATCTAAATGTTTTTAAATGACACAAATGTGATTTTAGTTCAATAGCCTTCTACAGTAAAAATATAGACACATAGCACCCCATTATCTCATCTAACACTGCAGCTGTCACAAGTCACAGGACACTTGATCCACGGGCAAGTAAAGATTTAAAGAGCCAAGTTCCAACCACAAACAGGAGGACACACAACAGGACATCTAAAAGAATTTCCACTTGTGCCATCCTGGGCATCTTGGCATTCTTATCATACTATGACCTGATTGTCCAGAATGATGGTAGATAATCCTGGACTCTCTTTCTTACATTAAATACAAGGCTCTTTATTTCATGAGTTTTATAGTTCTCATAGCAAGGAACAAATTCTGTGTAAACATGCTACCTATACATTATAGCATTATGTTCATCAGTTGTGTGTGTATATGCATGATGCGGTGTGTGGGGGGGTGGAGAGAATGCATGACAGATTAAGACAGGCCCAATGATCAAAGAGACAAAGAGAAGGTGTAGCAATATCTGCTTGAAATGGAGGTGAGGGGTACACAGTATTACAAAGCGTAAGTTCATTTTTGAAAAGGAAACAACAAAGAGCAGCCTAATGAGCAGAAAATATAAGAGAAAACACAAACCTGAAAAGAGAGAGGAGAAACTACAAATGAAAGCAAGAGTGACTTAATGAGAAAGAAAATAAGAGGTATTTTCATATTTGTTTACTGTCCAGTCAGTTAAGTGAAGATTATTCATGGGTCTAGGCATGTTCATTTCCTGTGCGGGTGCCAGAACTATTTCTTTGTGTTCTTTACTCCTAGATGTGCTAATTTCATCTTTCCCACCGGGAGAAAAGGGTAACAATGTTGTTATTAACACTCCCATCACCGTGGCTCTTCAGAACATTTGTGTATTGAAACAACATAGATCTTCTTGCCTCTGCATTTCCTTAATACTATTTATTTAATGCTGCTTGTATCATCACTCATGGTGCCTCATCGTGTATACCTGCCACCATGAATCCCAGCTTCCCAGGACTCTCCTCCAGGTTTTTTACTGGTTTCATGGATGATGATCACAAAGGCAAGCCTTACCCAGACTGTGGAGGAGAATGTGAATGTTAATTCACATTCTGATCGTGTTAAATGCAGTTTGACATTTTCTAGAATAAACATAGACCCAGCATATCTTCCAACCGTATCTTCTCTTGACCTCCTTCAGGTAATCACTGAATTCCTAGAATGTGAGTTCTTTCAATGTTGCCAGCACCTCTGCCTCCACCAGAGGGAAGGGAGTAAGCAAAGGGAGTAGCCTAAGATGAAATGTGGTCCCATTTGTGCAAGGAATGTCTGTCTCTCACCAATATGGCTCAAACATAGAGTTCAATGTCAACACATTGATTGGTACCTAGAGAAGGCATCTTTCAGAAGGGTATGCTAGCATTGCAGAGCAATGCTCGAAAGCTCTCTGAAGAAAATGTCATAGCTACCTCTAGAGGACTACTTAGGGAGGTAAGCAGGATAAAGAATGTATGATGCCACATTTGCTGCTCTACGGTGCTGTAGATCAGAGGCTACTATATATATTGGAACATGGAGGGGTGAGAGCTGATATATGGACCCAGCATGTGGCAACTCACTGGTTAGGAGGGGCCATGGATACCCCAGAGCCCTGAACTTGCGTCTCCTACATGAGAGTTATAAAAATCAGTGTGTCTGTGCTTATATGGTGGCTCAATCTCACAGAATCTCAACAAAGAAAGACTGGGCTATCCTGGGGAGCAATTACTTGGCAGGCCACCCTCTTGGAATCAGGGCCAGATCAGGGGCCCCAGAATGATTCCATAGAAATGAGTCCTGGAGCTCTTTGGGGCACCTGGTTGACCCCGCTTGGTGGATGAGGAGTAGAGATCAAAGAATGCCCCAAAGGGGAGAGATGAGAACCAGGGTCCACAAGGATGCTGGTCCTGAGACCCTGCCCAGATAAGACTGCCACCCCAGTTGTTCCCAGGTACCCGAAGGGAACTTGAAAATGTTGGGAAAGCTACTCCAAAATGTGGGAGACCCTGAGGTATGGGACCTGAGACAGACAGGCCAGGGTCCAAAGGCTGTACTGATGTTCAGGATGACTAGCAACATCTGTTAACAGCTGGAAGAGTTGTGGAGAAACCTGAGACATAGGGCACGCAAGCAAAATGTCCAACACTCAACCTCCAGGTGGTGGAGTCTGATTTGAACCCAAGCATTCTGGCTCTAGTACCTGTGGTCTCTGCTCTGAAAATATCTAAAAAGATTCCAGACTTTATATTTAGACAGACTGGGGTTTGACTCACCACCTGACAATACCAGTATATCACTTTGGGATCAAGTGGGGATAATAGTACTTACTGCATAGGATTGTTTTGCAGAGATCAGCTAACTTTTTCTATAAAAGACAAGATGATAAATTCTTTAGGCAGTCCGTACAGTCTCTGTTGCAACTAGTTAATTCTGTAGCATGAAAGTAGCCACAGACGATGCGTAAATGAATGGGCGTTGCTGTATTCCAATAAAACTCCATGCAAAAGCAGATGGTGGGCTGGAGTTGGCCCACAGGCCTCAGTTTGCCAACAACTTGTTTGAATCTTAATTCAGAAAATGCCAATAAAAGTTTTATAGTAGTTACCTAAGCTTAGTAAACATTCAATAAGTATTAGCTGTTATTATTATATCAATAAAATGACTACATTTTAAACTTGTTGGTTTAAGGTTCTAGTGTGTCTGTCACTTTCTAAAAATTTGGTCTTATTATTTTACAGTTACAGTATACATATGTGAGGGAAAATAATGGGTGAATAAATGTTTCAACACTTGCATTCTTCCTCATTGCCATTATTTTTCAAAACTTCTTTTTAGAGTTACTGTCCATCTGAAAACTGTCATTGTCTTCAAAATGTGTGAGTCAAAAGAAGCCGGTGTTTGTTAAGTGCAGCTTTTTTATGTATTTAAAATAAAAATTTCCATTTATTTATAATTCTATTTCAGTAACATAAAAAATAGCAGAAATTTTAGATGCTATAAATCAAATTTTTCTTTGAAACCTACATTTCAATAATACATGTAATGCATTATCAGATTTATCATCATATATCTGTGATTCCAATAGCCATTTATAGTATTTATAAATGTTTATACAGTAAATTTTAGAATTTACACAGTTCTTTTCAGTACTTCTTTTATGAACAGCATTTCTAGCATTTCTTATCTTTGGGAGATGATCACTTTCCTCACTTCATTCATATGTTTTAAAAGTTATCAACTCAAACTGGTCTTGAGGGGTAAGCCCTGGACTCCAGCTGTGAGCTGAGATGGTTAGTTGCTTCTGTTGGGCTTACTTCCAGCCGCTGGGAGGACGTTTGTCGGGCAGAATGGAACAGAGTAGAGAACAGCAGAGGGTAAAAGGTGAGAAAATAGAGGCTTATGATGATGGAGTCCTCATTTGAATCACCCCTAAAGTCTCTCCGAGCCCTCTCATGGTTTGGTTATGAATTTCTCCTTTGCTTAAGCAAATTTCAGTTGATCTTGGACCATGATATCACCCCTGGGTGAAGTGAATCATCCCCACTTGGCTTATCCCAGGGGAAACTTTACCGTCTACAACTCACCAGATGTGTGGCTTTGGCATCACAGAAAGTAACTTCCAAAGACTAAAACTCATTCAAGGGCAATTCTTTCATCCAGAAGACCGGATGGGACCAACTAAGTCAAGAAGAGAATGACTTTAAATGACTGGGCATGGTTTTTGCATTTATTTTTCATAACTATACGATTGGGAATATTGCACCCAATTTGAGTAGGGGTGGGAGGAGGAAAATTCCAAGGTGATATTACCAGGCTAAGAGAAATTATGGACTATCTTATAGGCCTGAACTCAAGGTTTTGTAGCAAAACATAATTTTAGGCAAACCTAGTATAAAGGGGGCAGTAGACTTCCCTGGTTATTTTCAGCTCTTTGGTTTTCTCCTAGTTCTTCCCTGGTTTCTTGGGATTTGTCATGTGGGCATTTGATCAGCAAACAGATATGGCTACACATTGGCACAATGGTCCCAGTCCTCTTTGTATTCTCCTGTATTAGTCAACTGGGGCTACCGTAACAAAATACCATAGACTGTGTGGCTTAAATAACATGAATTTATTTTCTCACAGTTCTGGGGTCTGGAAGTCTGAGACCAGGGTGCCAGCATGGTTAGGTTCTGGTGAGAACTCTTTCTGGCTTGCTTTCTCCCTGTATCCTCACATGGCCAGGAGAGAGAAGGAGAGCAAGCTATCTGGCGTCTCTTCTAATAAGAGCACTAATCCCATCATGAGGGCCCCACCCTCATGACCTCATCTAACCCTAATCATTTCCCAAAGGCCCCACCTCCAAATACCAATGCGTTGGTTAGGGTTTCAACATAGGGATTTAGTGGAGACACATTTCAGTCCATTGCTTTTCTTTCAGGAGATTGTTGAGGTACAGAGATTAATCTATTAGTTGTTCTAAAAGTTAAGAAGAAATCAACTATCCAAATACATTTTCATCTGCTGTTCAAGCAGTGGAAAGTGAGCCAGAGATCTGAGTTCAAGCTCTGCCTAGACTATTTATTTAAGTAGGTTACATACCTTTTTTGAGCTTCAGTTTCTACTTCTATAAAATTGAAATCATAAGATTATCTGCTTCACAGGGATGAACAGGATGATATATGTGAAAGGACAGATACAAAAATGTTCTTAACCACTTGGATTTAAATGGTCTTCTGAAGTGAATAATCACCTTAATTTTGTAATTCCCGAAGGAGAGCAGTCATTCACATCTTAGCTGGAATTAATCCATCCGTTTGCTTTTTTCGGGGTTGACACTGAAGTAATGGACATTCTGAAGAGATGGAGATAGGGATCATTTTGGAAGGTGGGATACATACAGTAAAAGGAAAGAAGATTTTAATAGCATTCCAAAGGAGGATTAAATTAGACATTTAGGGAGTAGGACAAAGGGATCTGTCAGCATTGAGGATAAGGATGTTATGGAGGAAAGGGTCCCAGAAGAACATAGGAAAAAAAGAAGTTGGAGGTCATCGAAGTTCAACTTCATGGTGTTCTGAAAATCAGCTCTGAAGACTGGGCTCCTGGTTCTCAAAAAACCCACTATGCTCCCTTCCTTTCCCCTGAGACACAGAGCAAAGCAAGGATTCCTGTCACACCTTCTAATAATCAGTATCTGGGGCAGGAGAAGGGGAGCAGAGATTAAAGGGTTGTGTTTGGCTTAGGCCCATCACCACACAGCCACACCTGACCCAGAAAATTGGCCAGCCCTGCTCAGGGCTAGCTGTAGTCTCCCAAGCAATAGAGCAGATGCTGCTGACCTGGGGTTTTCTGTGAGGCACCATTGTAAACTCTCCACCAGGAAGTGCCTTTGGAAGGCAAAGAAACAGAGAGCAGACACCTAACTTTATAAAAACTAACAAGTGTCTACTCTTCTCAGCAGCTTGCTTGTACAGCTGTAGGGCTTGCTTGTGACACGTTCTATACCCACACACCCGCCAACCGTAACACTTTCATAAAGGGGCAGAGGGCACACACCATTACAGAGGATTCGTTCCAAAAGTGATTTGAGAATGTCCTTCCTCTCAATTTTACTTAATCCAACTACATTCTTTTTACTAATATTCTTCTGTCAGAGACTGTGAATTTCAGATGACAAAACTCTATTTTCTGGAATCTTCCACATTGTAACTGCCTATTAATTACCTCCGCTTGTCAGCCAGCTCCACACACAGGCCTTAAATGTTTAGTCTGCAGTTTGTATAATCATTCCCCTGCTTCATAATTACTCTCCAGAATTACTTAGCTTTGAAGGCCCCACCACAAATCCTGTGCTTTTAATTTGCTTATAATACTGCATTATCAGGTTTGTATTCACAACGTTCTACTCAGAGGTTGAGATGAATCTGTATGCAATACCTGCTTTTTGAGCCAATGCCCGATTTTACACCTACTACTCAGACTTCTGGGTGAGAAGGCCAGGTGAGTGGGTTCTGAGAGTAGTGAATAAAAGCAGCCTCGTGTGTTTCCACACATCCCGAGGCAAGAAGACTTCACCACCCCATTTGCAAAACTGGCCCTGTCCGAGTTGGAATAACAACAAGTTTTTAGAAGTCCCCACATGGCCTTGAATGCTCACCTGCCATGCCTAGACCTGTGTCAGACTTGGACTAGCAGAACCAGGAAGGGCAGGCCTATCCAGTGGGAACGGACTCCCACAAAAAGCAAAAAGAGAAAAGAGGCCAAGATGACTCAGATGGAAAGGTGGATTCAGAGATGGCTACCTGTCAGAGCAAGTTTCTGTGGGTACATGGTGACTCTCCTAACCCCAGCAGTCAAGGTCCTCCTGGTGAGGTCCTGAGACACACTGGCTATTTCCAAGATTACCTCCAATTATTCATCATCCCAAAGTTTCGTTTCAGCCAGACTGGCTTGCTCATCTCACCGTCATGCACATGGACCTTTCACCACCTTTGATTCTGCTCAGGCCTTCTCCCGCTGGGAATGCCCCTTTTTAACATTTGACTCAAAGCTACCTCCTCCACAGAGGTTTTCCTTTCCTGTCATCCTCAAATAATCTCTTACCTCTCTGAGGCAACACCATCTATCCCAATTATAAATCAACTATTCTGTCTGTCTCCTATTGTTATCTTCAAGTGTCATTCGCATCTTTTATGGTTACTTTGCGTTGTTGATATATTTTCTTTGTATATATAAGTTCCTTGAAGGCAAGGATCTTGTTATATTTTCCTCACATATCTCAGGCATCAACAACAATACTCGACAAATGTCTTTATTTGATTTGGTTTATTTGCTGTATCGAACTCAGAGATTACCAATTCTTTCCCTTCCTAGCAAAAGCCAGAGTAAGAATCAGTAGAATAGTGATTCAGCCCCTTTAGCAAGAGCACTTAGTTCATTTATTAATGGTGCTATAATTTTAGAGTATGCATTTGTTTTCTTACTCCTGCATTATAACTGTCAGATGTGCATAGTACACTGTTTTGTGTGTTTTTGAATGTGTGTGGTGTGTTGCTAGAATGAGAACCAACTTGTTCTCTGCTCCCTCTGAAAGGGGAATTAGTCATGGTTACTGAAAAGAGAAGAACATATTCAAAGTAAATATCTGTGCATGAGATTGCTTTCACTCGAAATCTGAATACTCACAAGAGACTGAATTTGTAAATATTTACTGTGACTTATGGTTTAAAAAAAAAAAAAGGCTTCCTAAGCTCTATTGCTGCCACAATATCTCTTTCCTGCATGCATGCCTACCCAGTGTAATGACCTATGGCTGGCAACATACACAGTCTGCAGTTAACCTCATGGCATTTGTGAAGCTTTAAGTGTACTTACGTGTCGTGTGGGGGAATAAAAAGAAGAGAAAGAGGGGTGGGGGAGGCTGTGGGGGAGAGAGGCAGAAAGGAAATACAAGAAACTTGAAAAAAGTGAAAAAGCAACATAACTAATGACAAAGGTACTATTTCTAACGATGTCTAAAGTCTACTATAGGAGTTAAGCAAAGCATCAACCTAACAAGTGCAAAAATTTAAGTTTGGGCAAGGATGACCGCTCCCCAAAGCTGACAGTGTCACAGCTTACACAGGTTTCACTCTACTCCTGAGAATGCCCACCATCCCCACCACAACACGGGGCTGCACATCCATTCTCATCAGGAAGATCACGGCCGAAGTGAAATTCTCACTGAGGCCACACCACTCAGAGGCCAGTTGCTCACTGTCTCTCTGTCCTCTGATTCATGAGCCTACGTGAACAATCTTCATTTTCATGTTGAATCAACTTGGATTTAGAATTTGACACTTTTTTGAGTTCCCTAAAGAAACCCACTAACACATGAACTGTAAGGAGCCAGAGCGTGGCTACTGAAAACGTTCTAGACGAGAAGGGGAGTGCCAGGCAGGTGACGAGCATCTCTCACAGCAATGATTCATCCGGTTAAGTACTCTGTTCTCCTGAAGGCTCCTCCTCGGCCACCTGACCACCGTGAATTATTCTCTCTGCTCCGCTCCCAGCAGAGCGCACCTCCTGCTACAGGCACCTCCGGCACAAGGGTTATGCTGAAAAAGGGACCCAAGAGGAGTTCCCTGCCCCACCCCTTAACCTTCCAAGGTGATGATCTGCATTCACCTAAATGGTCTCTGTCAGATGGAATTTTAGACTATAAAAAGATATTTGAGGCCTTAATCTTTCTGCAAAAAATCGGACAGTGCAGAATCGCCTGCCCACCCCTCTGCTAGGTAGCCTCAATAAGACTGAAAGCCAGCTGAGCCTGGCCCCTTGAATACGGCAGAGGCCAGTGCCACAGGGAAGTAAGTGTGGAGAAAGATTTCCTTTGGAGTACTTCCTTCTCCAGGCTCCCTTGTACCTTGTGTCCAGGGGCCGACTTTTTGAATTGCCTCGTGTTTTCAAACCTCCAAACGTATCTTTTCAGTTTCTCTGCCCTCTCCATCAGCAATCTCTCCTTTTCACACATGTCCGCAGCTCCCTCCTTTTACGTTGGGCTAACTTAAAAGTTATTTTCTGAAAAGCTAACTTCTTCTCCTTCCCCCGGTGGAAGTACAGAGCCAGGATCTTACAAATAGTAGGAGAAGCCCTCCTGGCTGGATTACAGGCAGAGCTCCTGAGCCAGCAGGGAGCCGTGGAGAACAATCTCGTTCCTTCCTGCTCTCTGTCTAGTCCCTCTATTTCTATCTCCCAGCCTGACCTGAATCCTTCCTTACAAGAGCAGCTGGATAAAAAAAAGGACCAGCTAAATAATTTTCAGGGCTCAGTGGAAAGGGAGAATGTAGGACCCCTTGTTCAAAAATTATTAACAATTTCAAGATAGCAACTGCAGGGAGTTCAATCAAGCACAGGTTCTCCTGAGTGTGGGGTTCTACGGGACTATATAGGCTGCATACCCATGAAGCTGGCCCTGACACAAAAAGTCACAGGAATTGCAGCCATTTACATGAAATATGTGCCATTTGTGGTCAATTACTGCGCAGCATAATAACAATTGTGCGTTTCATAATTATGTAAGTGAAAATATGTAATCATTACATAAACACTGCTTTGTAATAATACAATGCAGGGTATTGTTTTTACTAGGTGCAAGATTTACTTTGCTGAATAGCATATTGATTACAGAACCCTGTTCATATGCAAATAGCCTTCAGAGGGACTCTGTGGCAATTTCTCCACTCACAAATTTTAATTTAAAGAGGCAGTGGATGACGTGACTCAAAATGGCATCGCCTTAAACAATACCAACCTTAGACAACCTGAAACAACACCAACCAAGACCAGGGATAGTGGATTTAGGAGCTGAAAATATGTCTCCTTCCTTCCGTTTCATTCAGGACAAACTAGGGAATTGAAATTTTACTGTGGGTCACATTAAGAGAGGTGATTCCTAGACTTGGATTTTATAGGCCAGTGATATTTCCCAGAAATTTAGGAGATGGACATAAAATTGACACATTTTAATTTTGCCATGTAGGGATGTCAAAAAGAAACCATCAGTTCTTAAAAGGAAAGGCATTTAAAACCAAACAATGTACAAGAACATGATTTCAAAATAAACACTGTTCTTCAATGAATCTGTTGTTATCAACAGCTCACAACAATGCCGTTTTTCCTCACTTCGCCAGAGATAGGTGAAAATGTTTCCTCTATCATTAACGTGTCCAGCGGACTGACATTATGGACTATGGCTCTAAGGGTCAGTGGCTACAGGAATGTCTATAAAGAGGACTGAAATATCACTTTGCTTTAACATGAATGATTACTTAAGACTCAATGGCCAGTTCTTTGCTTTGGAGGAACAATCTATTTTTATGTTGCCATCTAGATGTCTGCTTTCCTCTCCCTCTGCTCCCCACCTCTGTTCCTTAGAGATTTGGTTAAACCTGGCCCAAATCCCACAACTATGTTTTGGAACCATCAGAAGGATCCTTTCCATGCTCTCTAGAAGTACTTGTGCCTTACTTTTCTCTTTGCTTCCCTGCTCCAGGTTCAATTCTACACATTGCTTCCATTAAAAAAAAAGAAAAAAAAATCTACTCATTTCCAGTTCTTCAGGGTTTAGGCAACTTCATTGAGATTTGTTGAGCATGTGGTCTTCAGCCATCACCCTTAATTTACCTTCATTCTCCCCTTCCCCATTCCTTCTCTCTCTAGGGCATCAGAAAAATTTCCTTCCTCCTGCCAAATAATTCTGCCCCCATGCAGATCCCTTGAGTACTTAGCAGTGTTTAGTGTCTACCACAGTAGGTCTTCCAAACCAATAGGATTCCCTCCTAAAGGAATTCTGGTGGATTTCATGTTTCCCCTATCCATTTCATTTCATTTCATTAACTAATTCCACACAGTTATTTGCTTGGTTACTTCAGTTTTCAATAATCTCCTGCTCATTTGAATTTGTGCACTGCTCAGGGTCTGTATGTACCATATCATATAATTCATTGTCCCGCATATTTTACTAGTGTTCCATATCTATTTTACTAGTGTTCCATATCTATTTGTCTTGCTCCTCAGTTAAGTTGTGATGTATCTGTGAGTCAGGACAGTAATTCTTATATCTCTGGCCATTCATTCAGCAACCAAGACATTGGGTGTTTCCTATGTGCTAGGAACACAAGCTTAATACAGATGGAAGCACCTGCCCCTGAGGAGCTCATGGCTTAGGAAGGGGCAGAGCAGATATATAAACAGATAGATTACATTACACTATGGGAAGTTCTATAATAGAGATGTGAATACAGTATATGGGAGCCCAAAAGAGGAACAAGCAACCCTACCCGGGAGAGTTGGAAAAGGCCTCCGCAGGATGCATAAGAGTTCTTAGAAGAAGGGCATTCCACATAGAAAGAAATAAGTAAAGACAGAGAGATAGGAAAAGGTAAGTTATGCATGGAAAACTAGATAGTTCAATGCGACTAGGGCACGGAGCCTCTAGAATGTCTAGGAAAAAGTAAAGAGAGGTTTTTCAAGATGGACTATAAACAGCCTTCTGAATTTCTCACAGCTCCTGGACTATTGCTGGATACACAGTCTTTGCTTAATAAGGAATAACAGTATACCTTCGTAGAGCTCTTTACCATCTTCAAGAACTTTTACATTCACGATCTTTGGTCTCACAACAACCTTGTAGATAAATGATATCTCCCCCAACTTACAGATAATAAAGTTGAGGCAAGGAGAGTTTTAGCGATGTGTTTTCAGTCACTCGGCTAAACAATATCAAGTGAGAGTCTAATGTAGCTAGCTCCTCTAATTCTAAATCCATAACTCTTTTCACCACTCAGATCATAGGTGACAGGGCCCATGGCTACCATTGTTACAAAGTCTTGAAGAGTGAGACTCAGAAAACTTTAATGAAAAGAGAATGAGCTTTAGAGCCATAATATCCAAGTTCAAGTCCTGGTTCTATCACTTATGACTCACGTGACCTTGGGAAAGTAACAAAATCTCACAGCCTATTTTATCATCTGTCAATAATGTTACCTGACAAGATTTCATCACAGAACCATTGATGAGATCAGGGCATTCAGTCCCTTCATAAATTGGAAGTCACTGTATGAATGTTATAAAACTATTTTAAGTGACTATTCGACAGAAAGGAAACTTTAATTGCACATTACCTTTCACAAAATAAACACAGACTTATTTTAACTTATACCAAATATTTTTATTTTGTCCCAAGTAGTCAGATGTGCCCTTAAGCTATTCATACTTTCTTATTTTTCCTGGACTCTACTTTCTGAGCTCAGCTTTATTTCTAAAATGAAGTATAAACTCACATGTGAATCATTTGCTGTCCTCATTTCACACCACAAGGTCTATTTTGGGGAGGTGGAGAAAGAGAGTTGACAGCGATTACAAGCTTCTGTAAGAATTTGTTATTTGCTCAGATAAAATGACTCCTTTCTCTATGGGCTTCACTTTGAAAGAAATCGGTTAAGAAATGTTATTTTCCAAGATCTTTGTACCGTTAAACTACTGCCACTAGGGTGCAGGGTGGGGGAAGAGGATGCTGGAAAATGCCATGCAAATGTCAGTCGGATCTGCCAACGCCCACCCCAGTGATTTTGCAGGTCCATTAGTCAGCTTTTCCTCCATGTGCCTACACTCTGAAAACCCAAGCAATCTACTTAAAATTAAAAATTACCACTAACACTAAAACAATAGTGAAGTAATGATAGAAAGGTGAAAATAAAATAGGGAGCCCATCGTGATACACCAAAAATCACATCGTCCAATTTTATCCCTTCTCCTCTGTACCCTGCCCCACAAACAACCAAGCCCTTCAATCAATTAGTGCCATGTAGCATGAAAAAGGCCAAAAAAAAAAAAAATCACACCCGATATTTTCCACTGAGCCGGCCACCCTCCGGCTTTTTTTTTCTTCCCTGGGGTTAATAGTGAAGTCTCTGTTTGTTTCACAATGCATTAATTCTTACTGCTTGCAAGAAATTATTTTTGGAGGTATCATATTTTAATACGTTTCCATTAATCTTTCCACATGATTCCCTGGCTTTTAAGTACTGCCCTTCCAAGCGGGCTCACCCAACAATGCCCACGCTTCATACACTCTCAGCCCTGAGACAGGCCAGACACTGTGTTCATCGCCTGGAACGCAGCCTGGGTGCTGGTGGGAGGCAGAGAACATTTGCAACCACGCTCAAGTGTCATGGTGGTTTTCAGCTGGCAAAAGCATCTAACATAAGTCGTTGCACTTTTCATGCTCATGAAAGCATTTTCCAAAAATCTAAGCTATGTTTTGAAATCTGCATTATTGCAGGTTATATAGCTCCCGCCACTCTCATTCCTTCTCCAGCTCTCTGCTTCCCAAATGGTTTCTGGGGAGAACGCGTGGAAAACACAGTCAGAGGAAAGACCGACTGGCTCTTTTCACCAAGGATTAAAACAATAGACTGATTAAAAGAAAAGTTGCTTTATATTCTTTCACATCTTGATTACCATAATTATACACAATCTTATTTACTGACTGTGTTCTCCCTTTAAAATGCCAGAAGAGGAAGGGATGATTGCAAATGAGAAAAGTCAGTCTAGAGACCAAAAGGCCCCAAATACACTATAGCGCCCAGTGTGGGAGGCCACTGACTAGTACCTTTCTTTTTTCCTTCCAAATTTCAAGGCCTATTGTTACATTAACAATATACACCACCACCCCCTCCCCCGCCACATATCACGCTTCTATCTTTTGTAATGGGACTTTAGAAATAGAATGACCAGTGTTTGAATTCACTTTTGCCATCTTATCAGGTTACTTAGAGTCTCTGAGCCTCAGTTTCCTATCCTGTAAAACAAGGATAACGGTACCGGGTGTGTTACTACGATGATTAAAGAGAAATCGCATTGATTTCTGGCACATGGTAAGTGCTCAATAAATGAGAGATATTGTTACTTAGACCATTAGTACTGGTGTGGCTTCCCCAGTGAATGATAACTCCTGGTATTCACCCCTTGTAAAGCCCCCTTTTATATTAAAGCTGATCTTAATCGTGTGACTTGATTTAGGCAACGAGGCTTTAGCAAGCATGGTACAAGCAGAGGCTTGATCCACAATCAGGTTTGTTTCCTTGGAAAGCTTCCTCTCAGAGTTTTTATGTGAAAGCTGCTGTGTTGTGAGGAAGTCTAGGTCATCCCTCTAGAGAGAGGCCACGTGGAAATACCATGGGGACAAGACACCACATGCCAAGATAGGCCACACGGAGGAGCACTGAGATGCCTCAGCTGAGCTCCCACTGAATGTGGCCACCACCGAGAGAGCGGAACTGCCCATAGAGTTTTAAGAAATGGTAAATCGTTGTTGATCAATAATTGAAATACCTGGGAAGGACAAATAAAACATTTAGATGAGTTTTACTCAACTGATAAAGACAACATAGGATGGACTTTAAAGTCAGAACAGCTGTGGGTTAAATTAATTACAAACCATGTGACTGTGGGCAAATTAATTCTCCACTCTAAACCTCAGTTTTATCACCTATGTACGAAAATAATAATAGTTACTTCATAGGGCTGTCATGAGGATTAAACAAGATAATCAGTATAAAACAGTTCAGTGCCAGGAGCACAGCTAGCATCTAAAAAGTGCAAGTGATATTACAATTATTTTCCATTATTTTCCCAGTACAAAGTGATATTACCATTATTTTCTTAGAAAGACAGCAATTTTGTTCAAAATATTGGGATATCTTTTAAATAATGATTTGGCAGAGGTCACTGTCCAGCTTTGTGACCCTAAGGACACACTGAGCAGCAATAGAAGCCAGTCATTGATGTCCAGGTCATTTTTGCTACAGCAGTTGAGTTAAACGACCCACAATTGTGTACACTCTCTTTTCCTTTACTTTAAAGAAAATATTGACTTTGAGTTTTCACAGGTGCTTTAGACTTACTCACTTGGGCCTTTGTGCAACCACCTGTCCTTGTTTTTCTTTTAATGGAGAAGAAGAGGAAAAGCTTACTCTGGCAAACCTGATTTAGCTCCAGGAATCCAATCCAGGAGAGAAAGAACACACATCACCTTTTTATCAGATATGGGAAGAGTTCATGAGAGCAAACACATCAAGACCAGTTTCATGGGGGTGGGAGGTTATAAGTCCCACACACCACAAGGGCAGTCGACCCAGTTTCAGCCCTAACCAAAGGTGAGGATTTTACAAAAACCCAAGCATTCCTGCAGTCACCCAGCCACCAGGAAGGGGAGTTGAGAGTTTTGAGTTAAAACAGAGAGGCTTCTAGCAAATGAAGTCAGTGCATATTAGAAGGCACCTAAAAGGTGTTACTTTAAAAGAAATCAGGTTTGAGCAGGGGTAGTCACAGACCTCAAACATCTGCTCCATGGCCCATAACCCTGCATCTTTAGAGGAGAGCACAGTGTTACCTTTGCTGGCAGCAAGAGCCCGCTAATCAAGAGATTAAATGTTTTTCAGGCAGTTACTCTTCTCTGAGTGATTTGGAAACTTTTTATAGGGGGTTGGTGAAATGGATTTTGCCAGAATCCTAGGACCGGAAGGGATTATTGAGTTGATATTCACAGTGCTAGTGTCTTCTGCAGAATCCTTGAATGCTTTATAACTTAATAGTGGCCAAGTCCTTCCTCTGTGGAATTCTCTCTCATCCTATCTTATGGCAACAGGGCAGTTTGCCTGACTCTTGGCCGGCTGACTGTGTTTCTCTGGGGAAGCTCCTCCGTCCTAGTCTCAGCTTGGTAGTGTCCATCCTCCTGTCTTTGCTCATTCACCCCATTAGACTCCTTCCTCTGCCCACATACCAGCTGAGACAACCTGCCTGAAGTCCAAGTCAATTTCCTCAGCTGCTGAGATTGCCCAGGGAACCTCTACTTAAAGCACAGGGAAACTCTACTTAATTTGTTTCACAAAACTGACGCAAACACTCTCAATATAGCAAGTGAAAGGGGGAGATGTAGTTGGACTAGGAAAAAAATTACAAAATACTAGTACCACGAAGCAGCCAAGACTCCACGAAAGGGAACAGATGACGTGACCATGAGAAAGTCAAAGGAAAGGGCCGAGGCCTAAGAGAAGCAAAGGAAAAGAGTGGCCAGCTGCAAGCGACCACAGGCCGGATGAGGGCAGAGCGACCTCCTCCTCCAAGACCCTAGCAGCAACTCATCGGGCAAAGTCTGGGCCAGCTCCATCCTCCAGCATCCACACCAGGCCACCAACCCTCCACTACAAGTCAGAAGAGGATGTTAGCTGGAGCTCCCAGTGATTAAAATTCAAGCTGCAGGTGTGTGACCCTCCAGATATGGAACTTATATTAGGAATGTGTAATTGGATCATTTTAAAAATGATCCCACATAAAAGCACTTTCTGGAAGGGGCACTGTAGCCATGGCAGAGAAGGGTGGAAGCTGTAGTTAGAGAGACCCCACAGGAGAATATCTTGAGGAGCTGTGGCCAGAGGGGACTCACTCCAGATCACATGAGGGTCAGCAAGCAAGAACTTTCTTTTCTTTCTTTTTGTTTAGGCAAGGCAACCCTTGGTTGACCTCACAAATTGCAAGGACCTTGTCAGCTTACGATCCCTTACTTCTTTTTTTTTTTTTTTAATTTTTATTTTTTACGCCTACAGCACCTGGTCTTCCTAGTACTAGCCAGGCCCGACCCTGCTTAGCTTCCGAGATCAGATGGCATTGGGCTTGTTCAAGGTAGCATGGCCATAGACGCAAGAACTTTCGAACCTCTCCTCTTCTTTTCCTGTCCCAGCCATGGCCATCCCAGTGAGTTAACAGAGAGTCACAGAAGTGTTCTACAGGAGACACAGAAGAAGGCAGGCACTGTCCCTTCCCCACTTCACACAAGTTTCCCGGCTAACGGCAGCCTGTGCAGAGAATGGCAGAGTTTCTGCTCTAGTTGTCACTGTTATGCGGTCTGGGCTTTTTAGTTACAAGATGTATTTTTGTGGCTAGGTGTAATTGGAGGGCTTTTTAATTACTGTCTAAGAATAACGAAAATGGTGATGACGTCTATGTGAGATTTCATCCAAGGGTGGGAGTCAGGAGCAAGGAGCCAAGACAAGGTTTGCTGGAGGGTCATGAAAAAAATATTCATGGTTGCCCCAGATCGCTCTCCACTTGTCCTGTATGTCAGTGAGACCATTCATTGGTATAGACCGTCTCTGGTTAGCAGAGTCAGTCTGACTCAGGAAAAAGGATGGAAAGGCTGCCGAGCTGTCAGATCAGGCTGGCAAGGTTCCATGACTTCTGTGGTTACTAGAGTGGGGTGACCAGCTCTTCGCCTGCTTCATTTCTGTTCCCTCATCTCCCCAGGTTCTCATCCACTAGCTCAGCTGACCCCTGCATTGCTAACTACCCACAGTGCCTGAGATCAGAAGGTTTCAAGCTTTGCTAAAGCCTTCCTTCAAAAGAAATTATTGGAACTTTAGAGAATGAATTAACAAAATCCATCTTTTCCCTGCTCATATTCGAAACCAACAGAAAGAGATAAACTTGAGAGACAGGCAGATGGAGCCCAAAAACATCGCTTTTATTACTAGTGAAGCTGTCGGCGACTGCGGTTTAGATGCAAAGATCAAATGAGTATGCCAGCATCACACCCCCGAATTAAGCCTGTCCACGCCAGCGCTGGACTGCCCCCAAGTCTTCAAAGGAGACTGCCCTGGGAAACCCCAGCACTAAGGGGCGCAGGGGAAGGAGAACACGGCCTCTGAGGCAGGCTGGTCCCATAGGTAGAGGGGAGTGGAGGGGGCGGGGCCTCTCATTCTGGGATCTCCAAATCAAATAAGTCACCCCTCATCCTCTGGGGAGGAGAGCGAGGGAGTAGAAGTGGTAGAACAGCCCCGTTCCTCCTACAGGAGAAGCAGCGAGTCCCCATGCACCTGCTGCTCTACAGAAGTCTTACTTGTAAACAGACCAGACCTGGGCCTCTCTGCTAGAAGAAGCCGCGAGGGGATGGCGGGCATACGCGGCTCTGCCCCCACAGTGCGGCCTGCGCCAGCGCAGGAGAGTCAGATGAACACCTTTAGAAAACACCATTTGGACCTCCAGGGAACAGCCTCCTCCCCTGGACACAGAACACACTGCTCCTGTGGCTCCTGGGTAGGTTTGATTTCTCCTTCAGGTTTATGAGTGCCCTCTGCCACCTCTGGCCCAGCACCTCTGCTGCCCATGGGCACCTATGCACAGGTTGGTAAAGTCAGCAGGCATCTCTGTGCCTGGCGAAACCAGGAAGGAAGGGGTGAGGTCAACCCCCTCCCTCGGTCTCGGCCTCATTCAGAAGCAGGGCTTGACTGCTGGCCCTGAGCCCTCTCGGGTCATAATCTAACCGTGGGCCTCCTTCAGGATCTAAGGCCAGCCCGTTGTGCCTTGCTTTGAACTGGATCCACAATAACCATTCATCTACTTGCTTGGTCAGAAGAACAATTCCTGGGAGAGGACAAAAGGAATGATGTTTACTGACTGGAGAGGAAGAACTGAGGGCGAAACTGTGTGAATTCACATGATTGGATATTTATTTCCAGGTCCCTTTAAATCGGTTATTTCTAACTTTGAGAGAGGTAAGTGGGCAAGAGGAGAGCCATAGACTGAACAGGTTAATGAAAAATAGAGACACTCTTCCTCCCAAAATGCACACATGCACAATGTATATGTATATAAATATATATATAAGTACACATATATGTGTGTGTTTATACATATTTAGTATTTTATGTATAAAGTATATAAAGTGTCATATTTATATATTATATATGTTACATAGAAAGAATTATATATGTGTATATATGTGTACATGTGTGTGTGTATATACATACATATATGAGGTGTACGGACTCCTTTGGAGCCTATATATGTATCCCAGAATAAGAACTGCTTTTAATCATAGAGAGTTTAGAAATACATGACATTAAATATAATTTGGTATAAAAAAGATATCAATTAAACAAAAAAACCCATTATTTTTCTTTTAATAAATTGATATTCTCTTTTAAAAGTTGAAATACAGATAATAAAGATATCTGAAATCATTAAAATATGTGCAGAATTAATTATATGAGCAAAAAGATTGTTACTGTAATTACACTCATATTTAAGTTTGAATTTCCTGGCAGCCAAGATAAACAGAGAAACATCAAGAAAAGCAACCAACTATTGAGAACTATCTCTTGTTTTCTAAGACTCACGAAAGATACAGAAAATATCTAAAGCATGGTCCTTGTCCTTAAGGAAGAAAGAGTAATTTTCATTAAAAAAACTTCAGAGGCCAATGTCAAGGACAGAGATATGCGATGGGTCCCACATTCCTGCTATCAATGGAGGTTAGGTTCTATAAGAGACTGTTAGTTCTGTGTGATACAGAAAAATAGCATTACTTATAAGGAGATGCATCTAAAATTTATGAAAAATATTACAAATAGGCTTTGGGGAAGACCCAGTTTTTTAAGAGTCATTCTTTCAGCAGATTAATGGAGTGCCTCTAGAAAAAGTCTCCATCCCCAGGAGCCCTCTGGAAGATAGTTGAATGCTTGTGGTTAATTTTTTGTCTTCTTGAGTATTTCTTAAGAGTACAAAGATAACATCATAACCAAATGCACTTTTTCCTTAAAAGTAACAATTCTAGAATAGCTGCTGGATTTTACATTTCCCTCAGGACCCTAAAAAATCCAGTCTCAGCCCAGCTAGTATCTTACATTTTTCAAGGAAATCCTAGGGAATATACTTTCGTGAAAAGTGGCTCCATCTACTAATTTCATGAGATTCGGCTGCTGTTGAGAAAACAGTTTTCCTCCACCTTCTCACTGAAATTCTCTCTCATTGTATTCTCCAAATTTGGAATGGCTTGCATTACAAAAGCATTCTCTGTTTCACAAAGAAATTCCTACACTTTTTTTATGAAAGTGCGCTTAAAAATAATATTTGAATTGCACTAACTCATAAATTAACCTCTGGGCCTTCATGATGGTGATAGCTTATACAGCCCCTGACATTGGCAGAAGCATCTTTCAAGACATCAATTTGTTCTCACTCTGTGATTGATCAACACTTCCCCTCTGAGTTCCTCTCTTAGTTCTAATGTCCGTAAAGCTGTGGTGAATGACAAGACCTTCAGAAATCATCGAGTTGTTTGTCCAGCCCTCTGTTACCAAAATAGACATGGAGATATATAATTAAAGAACAACTCAGGTGATAGTTTATTTTGCTGGGGAAAATCTAGTTCAAGTTATTCATTCATTAGTCTTCATGAATATTTCTTGAGCCAATAAAATGAATTTTATTCATCAGATTATACTAAAAAAGTTCACTTGCACATTCTTTGAGCTCACACTGATGTTCAGAGGTTACTCTCTGAGTGAAAAAAAATCCAGATTTTCAAATTGTCACTATAATTTTTTCACATGTCTAACATTCAATCAAAACTTAAAAGATAAACTGTAAAATCAGACTAAATGACTGAAAAACCAGAGGGAAAAGAAAATAGAAATGATCTGCAAGTAACTTGGATCTTAGAGTTATCAGGCACAGACTTGAAAATAACAGTGATTAATATATAAAAATTATCAGATGTTTTTCCCCTTAAAAAAAAAAAAAACCCCTGGCCTATCTTATCATCACTAAAATAGGAGTAGTTTAAAAAATGAATTGAGACTCTGTACCAAATGACAACATAGGAGGCTTCTGAATTTCCCTCCTTCCACAGATATACTGAATATACAGCTATACATGAAGCAATTCCCTCTGAGACTTTTACACATCAGGTGACTGAAAAAAAAAATACCCATGTCAAAATGAGTAGGACAGGCTGAAACACACTTTCACCATAAACCCCACTAGACAGAGCACCATACAGTTAAAAGAAAACCCCCAAGTCCCAGCTTCTCTCTGAAGAATAAAAAGTTTGGATCATACAGCTAGTATCCCAACTTTTTTGGCTGCCACCGGAGGGACATGCCCCCAAATCATCCACTTTTTTAAATTTTTTGCATTGATGGAGCTCCATAGGAATATGGCAAACAAAGAAGCAGTTGTTAATGGGTGCATGAGCGTATTATGAGGCTCTTCCCTGGGGTTCAATGCAGAGGGAGTGGGCAGAAACTCCCATCTCCCAGTCTTTCCCTGGGAAGGGTTTGACTGTATGCTTTACAAGCAGCTGCCTGAGAGTACACCTTCTGATTAGCACTCATTTGGGTGCTGATTTTGATTCTCCTGTTGATCCTTCTTGGAGCCTTAAAAAGCCAGTGGACACTGCCCCATCTTCCCCCAACTCTCAACGATTAAACCAAATTGCCAGTATCTCTCTGGAAGGATCTTGTTAAAAAATAGTGCCCCGATTTTTACGACAAAACCGTAGAACTCTTAGAAGAACACAGGAGGGAAGCTCCTTAACATTGGTCTTGGCAATTATTTTTTGGATTTGACATCACAGGCAAAGGTAACAGAAACAAAAGTAAACAAGTGGGACTATATCAAACTAAAAATCTTTTGCACGGTAAAGTAAACCATCAAGAAAATAAAAAGGCAACCTATGGAATGGGAGGAAATATTTGCTACCACCTATCCGATAGGGGGTTAATACCCAAAATATACAAGGAACTCGTGTAACTCAATAGCAAAAAAACAAATAACCCTATTTATAATGGGCAAAGGACCATGAAAAGTTGCTCAACATCATTAATCATCAGGGAAATGCAAATCAAAATCACAAGGAGATATCACTTCATACGTGGTAGGACGGCTTTCATCAAAAAGACAAGAGATAAAAAATACTGGCAAGAATGTGGATAAAGGGATCGCTGCGCGCCGTTGGTGGGAATGTAAACTTGTACAGCCACTGTGGAAAACAGTATGGTGTTTCCTCAAGAAACTTAAAATAGAACTCTCATATGACCCAGCAATGCCACTTCTGGGTATAAATCCAAAGGAAAAATCATCTTGAAGAGATATCTGTAGTCCTACATTTATTATAGCATTATTCATAATAGCCAGGATATGGAAACAACCTAAGTTTCTGTTGATGCCAAAAAATGGATAAATAAAAGTGGAATATATATATTACAGCCTTAAAAAATAAGTAAATCCTGTCATTTGTGAAAAAAATAGATAAAACTGGAGCACATTATCCTAAGTGAAGTAATCCAGACAGAGAAAGGCAAATACTGCATGGTGTCTGTTATATGTAGAATCCAAAAAAAAAAGAAAAAGTCAAACTCATAGAAACAGAGAGTAGAATGGTAGTTGCCAGGGACTTGGGGGTAGGGTGGAGAAAATAAGGAGAGGTTGGTAAAGTGTACAAACTTTCAGTAAAAAGATGAAGAAAGTCTGAGGATTTAATGTATAACATGGTGACTGTAGTCGAAAGTATGATTGAAATTTGTTAATAGAGTAGAAATCAAGTGTTCTCACCAAAAACAAATGAAAAACAGGATAAATATATGAGGTGATAGATATGTTAATTCGTTCATTGGTGGGAATCTTTTCACAAAGTATATGTATATCAAATCGTCACATTGTACTCTTTAAATAGCTTAGAATTTTGTCAGTTATACTCCAGTTAAAGCTGAATAAAATGAATTAAGAAGGATGTGGTGGGAGGAAGGGATTGCGAAGAACGTGGAAATGTTACATATCTTGATGACAATATACGATCTCTTGATTGTGGTGGTGGTTTCATGGGTTTATACATCTGTCAAAACTCATCAAATTGCATATTTTAAATAAGTATAGGTTATTATATGTAAGTTTTACTTCAATCAAGTTTTTAATTCAATTTTGAAAATTGAATTTGAAAAAAGAAAAATCAAAAGACCAAATAGTCACAAGTGCTGAATCAAAATAAATGTCATCTTGGGGGCAGACCTACAATGTCAGAGGAGACAAATATGTCAATTAGACGGTCTGGGGATATCAAAGGAATAGGATTGTATATTTCTCTCTCTCTCTCTCTCTGTCTCTCTGTCTCTCTCTCTCTCTCTCTTTTTCTCTCTCTCCCTCCCTTTCTCTGTCTCTTGTTCTCTCTCTCCCCACTTTTCTCTCTCCCTCCTATTCAGAATTATCATTTCTCATTATTACAGTTTATCTCATCTCACAATTGACTCTTCCCACAGTCAAGATAAAATAAAAATGATAGAAGACAATCTATCTCAGCTTCCACTTCTTGTTAGTGGGCACTGATTTCCTGCCTGCTTTGCTCCTACTCTCTATGGTTCTCCTGGTTGTTAACTTTTATTTGGATACGTGATTTCTTGCTTTATGTAGTTTCTATAACATCCCTTGGTAGACGTTTGCAAAGACTTCATGTCCCTACCTCCATCTATTGTCCGCACACAGTGTCTGGGCCTGCTTCTCTTCTCTCCCTGATTCTGCTTCCATTATCACCCTAACCACTTTCTCCAGCCGAATGTTCAAATGTTCTTTGCTTTCTTAATATACTCTAGTGCTTTAGTTTATGACTCAGAATCACAGAAACTTTCAGGATAGTTGGCACATTGGTCAACAGCTCTCAGATTACAATAAAATTTTAAAACCCAAGTCACTCTTCTAAGTATCTGTTGCTATTTCAAGGTTACCTAGGAAAATAAGACTTCATTTCAAACATAAACTTTATAGTTTGAGAATGAAAACAACCAAGCTATTTCTCAGAACAGGAAGGACTATTTTCAGAAGTGGAAAGACCTACCAAAATGTCAAAGCATGGCGACAATCATTCCCAAAACCAATGTCCTCAGTCTAAAAAGACAATATTGTCCACCAAAGCAGCTTATCACTTTGCAGTTATCAGAAACAACTGAATTTTTTTCTTCTTTTGTTTTTCCCCTCTCTTTTCTATTCTTCTATTCTCTTAGGTTTCCTCTGCTACAATTTCTTAACTTTTCAATATATATCTCTTCCCAACTATCTCCATTTTAATTGCTTATGATATGAAATTTACATGTAAATTAGTAGTTGGATTTCTTGACTATAACTTTTGCTGTATCCCCTTTTAACTTTAAGATTATAGATTATAACTGAGTCATGGCATTTCTCTTTCTAGTGTCTAACAAGAGGGGGAAAACAAAAAAAAAAATTAAAAGATAGGAAAGAAAATACTAATAACCACAAAACAAGAATAAAGAGTTAATGTTATAAATTTCAAAAACTGGCAGATAAGGAAACATAAAGGTGATTGTAAATGAAACAGAGTTAGCACAACTTTGCTTTTATCCCTGCCCAAACTCCCAGAAATTATACTGCTGTGTTGATCAAACAAAGCCTGGAAAGAAACCAACTCAATTATTATCTTTCCCCTTTTCAAACTGAGTAATTGGGGGCAGGGAAAGGCTGTTGTGGGGAAAGGGAATGAATTAAGGACTGACAGAAAACTATCTCCACAGCTGTATAGTCAAGGGTGAAGGCCACAACCCACAGGAAGAGAGCACACCCATCAAGTGGACCTTGACAAAGAACTAGTAACAAAATCCCAAAACAATAATCAGGGCCTTGGTTATCTAACAAAGACTGGAAATATACTAGCTGGTCTCTCTCTTTCTGTTGTCATTCTCTTGGGTTATAGACAAGTGTATAGAACACAAGGATACTCATTTACCAACCTATAGCTGAAAAGAGCAAACAAATTGATTATAAATAATGTGAAGGAAGAAAGCAAAAGAAAAATAAAGAACCCAATAGTAAGAAAACATCAAGGAAAAGAGGGAAAATTACTTTACACCATGGAATAACTTTATAAGTATGTGGTCTGGATAAAATAAGGGTTCAAAGGCCTGATAATAACAACCTACCAAGATGGCAAAAGTGATTGCAGTCCAAGGAAATAACATTAGGAATTAATTAATTTGGAAACAATAAGAAACACAATAGTTATTACTATAAATCAAATTACTGACATAGAAGAAAGATGAGTTAATCGTGATGGAGAAAGTTGAAAAAGAGAGATCAAAGCATTTGGAGAAACTCATATGGAAGACAGACAAATATGATCCAACATAAGGGTAATTGGTGTCTTGAAGTAGCAAACCCAACAAATAAACAAGATGAAGCTAAACATATGACGGAAGAGAACGTCTCTGGAAAGGGAGAAAAAAATGCGAATCTGTAGCTTGAAAGTTTTCTGTTTTCCAGAAACATTTGGAAACGCTCTACACTGAGCATAGTCCAGTTACAGCGTTAAAATTAAATGACGAAGAAATAATTCTTTAAGTGACTGGCCAGAAAAGTAATTCATGTACTCTGGGAGAAAAAAAAAATCAGACTTCCTTATAACAACAGTAAATACCAAAGACAATGGAGTAATGTTTACAATGTTCTGAAGAGAAGAAGGTGTGATGCAAGAACGTGGTACCAGCCAAGATGCTGTTTGACTCGAAGGGCGATGGGTACGCTTCCTCAAACATGACAGAATTCAGGGATTACAGTGTTTATAAGCATTTCTTGGGTGGAGGGAGGTTGGGAATTAAAATACAAATCAAAATAAAGGTCGTAGAAATAAAAAGTCCAGATTTTAAAGAATCTAGTAAGCGTTAAATTTGTTTAAATACTGAGCTAAATTCTGAACTAATTGAACTAAAAGAATTACAGTTACAGCAAAAATATAAATTTTATATTTCTAGACAATGTGAAAATACTAAAGAATTTGGGAAGCAATGGGAGAAATTTTGAGAATGCTGTCTAAGATTGAAACACATAGCTTAAAGATTATTCTGATTATTGTTTTCTTCATTTTTTTTTAATCTAAGAGGAAACTTAAGACATAATATATCTTGTCTAAATAAACATTTATTTGAATTCAACAACTCTTTCAGTTTTTCTTCCATTAAGTTCAAGTAAAATTATAGTATTTTTCATTAAAGTGTCTTCTATAATAAGATTTCATCTTAATAAAATTTTCTAGTTGATCTACCTATTTATCTACATATATGCATAACTATGGACTCTAAAATATTGTTTATCTAATGTTAACAATGATTTTTTGGAATATGGTAGAATTGTGGGTGAATATTTTTAATATTTATGCTTCTATTTTTCTTTTCTTTTCTTTTTTTCTTTTTCTTAATTCTTTTCATGTGCTTTTTAAAAAGTTTATTGGGGTAACATTGGTGAATATAATTATATAATTTTCAGGTGTACATTATAATTCGATTCTATATATCTTATTGTGCAATTACCATCCAAAGTCCAGTTTCCTTCAGCTACCATATATTTGATCCCCTTTACCCACTTCACCCTCCTCCTACTGCCATATATTTGACCCCCTTTAACTCATCTACCTCTCCTGTCCTCCCCCACCCCTTACCCTCTGGTAACCACTAGTCCATTGTCCATGTCCATGAGTGTCTGTTTGTTCTGTTCATTTGTTGCTTTTAGGTTTATATCCCACATATAAGTGATATCATGTGATTTTCAACTTTTTTAGTCTGGCTTATTTTGCTTAGCATGATTATCTCGAGGTTCATCCAGTTGTCACAAATGGCAGTATTTCATCTCTTCTTATGGCTGAGTAATATTCCATTGTATATATGTACCACAGCTTCTTTAGCCAGTCATCTATCATAAGACACTTTGGTTGCTTCCATGTCCTGGCCACCGTGAATAATGCTGCTATGAACATCGGTGTGCAAATATCTTTTCGAATATGAGTTTTCAAGTCTTTGGGGTAAATACCCAGTAGAGGGATTGCTGTATCATATGGTAGATCAATTCTTAGTTTTTTGAGGAACCTCCATACTGTTTTCCACAGTGGCTGTACCAATTTTCAGTCCCACCATATGCTTCTACTTTTAAATTCTTTATAATGAGCCCCTTTTAAACAAAAATAACAGTGTTTTTTATAAAGCACAAGAATACACCAAAATGATAAATATTTAACACTAGAAAGTAAAAATATGAATGAAATTATTATTTTTGTACATTTTAATTTTTTAATTAAAAAATATTGATAAAACATTCTGGTTTTATTATTATTATTTGAGGTCTTATTTGATAGTTCCTCCATGGTTTTGTGGTTCTTGATAGAGGAATTGTTGCCCATTCCTAGTTTAGGAGGAAAAAAAGAAACATCTACAGATTGCTGATTAATAATCAGCCAAGTACATGGTGCTTTGCTTAACAGGAAGGAAAAAATGGGTCTGGAAAGCTGATGTCTGGAAGAAAATCGTTTTATTATAAACTGCATTGTACTTGGGCACAGAAGCATAAATCCTTCCTTCCTAGATACTTTGTTCAAATATCCGTTAGTGGAATTCTGCTCCATAAACCCACTCCCTTCCCCTAAAAGGAAATGTTTATAGGCACCAAAAATATGCCAGGTCTGTGTAAAAAGAAATACCAATCACAGATCAAATTGAAGCACGTGTTTCTAGTTGATGTAACTTAAACTTCTCTTTAAAAGCATTGCAAAAAAAAAAAGTGGGAGCGGAGTGGGGGGATAATAGAATTATCCAAAGCCAGTTAAGCTAATCCTCAAAATCAAGTAAAACCCCTCAAATTAAAGAGTTAAGAAAAAACAATATTTGGTAGCAGGCTTTGGTTCATGCATGTCTATGCAATTTCCCAAAACCAACTCAGAGTGTCGTATCTCCAGTTTATAGGCTCAAGTTGTGGATTTACACACACAGCCTGTGTTATAAACTTGGTCGAAATGAAAACTAATATATATACATTTTATATCATCCCCTCTAACCCTTATTACTTGATTTTCCATATTCCCGGAATATTGTGTTAGTTGGGTTTTTTGTTGTTGTCGTGTTTGTTGTTGTTGGAGCAATTTAAGAAGGCAGAGACAGGAGGAGTTGGTGGGTTTCGTGGTTAGACCAGTCTATAACACTGTCAAAATAATTGTTTTTCACAAAGTACGGTATGGTGCCAAATGGAGCAACCAAGATGTCATAAGTATTTCACAATGTTGAAGCATCTCTTCATGAATCTTTGAATTCCAACAACTTGTTTACTACATCCTCAGAGGAGCTGAGGAATGCAGCTCAGAGTCCAGGCAGTCACTGGATTCTTTCTAGAAGGAGGTACACCACGTTCCTCTGTGAAACAGGGTGTTTTTAAGTATTCTCTTTCACGTACAACCACAGCTCTACCACACAGACAGAGGAGACAGAACAGGAGAGACTCAGATGCCAAACAATTATGGAGATTCTGCAGGAAGCGATTTAACTGCCACAAAAATATCCTCACCTAGCCAGGCTGATTCTTGAGGTATTGATTCCTTAACAGGATTCCTAGCTCACTGTCTCGTTAGATGACCGTTGCACTTCTTAGCTGCTTTATGCATCTCTCTCCTCCCCTCTCTCCTCTCCTGTCCTCTCCTCTTCTCTTTTCTCTCTCTCTTCTCTCTCTGTTTTTTCTCCTTACACTTTTCTACCATGTAACCAAATCTACCCTAATTTTAATGCCCCCAAACACCTCATTTTTAAAGTGAGAATGCTTTGGCTTTTAGTTTCTTTCCATTAACTTTTTAAAAATAAAATAAAAAGGAAGCCCCCCGCCCCAGAGAGAAAAAAATCATACACATTTGAACAAATTTTAAACTCAGATTTAATCTGAAAAAAACAAAAAAAACAAAAAACAAAAAACAGAAAGAGCCTTTCCTTTAACAAATAACCCAAGTAATGAGATCGTTTGTAGGGGAACTCAGTAATTTTGTTCCTGAATTTGCCACATTATACATGCCCAAATGTGAAATATCTTTGAGGAAACGCCCTGCTGTGTTCTGCATAGATACCCATATGGCTGTTTTGGAATAGTAAGAACACTTTCTCGCGAGATCTGTGAGGAAATATCAAATGTCTCTAAGGCTAAGACATCAAAGCATAACCCAAGCCCAAAGCAGGAGTTCAGGCAGTGAGGGGACAGAAGAAGTTATGGGTTTAGAGTAGAGGTCGGCAAACATTTTCCATTAAAAGCTCAGGGTAAATATTGTAGGCTTTGTGGGCCATAAGGTTTCTGTTCTAGCTATTCAGCTCTGCCAGTTTTAACACAAACACAGCCATAGTACATAGCAAATGAGCACGGCTGTGTCTCAATAAAACCATTCATGGACCCTGAAATTTGCATTTCATACAATTTCCACGTGTTATGACATATTATTCATCTTTCGGTTTTATCTAACCACTTAAACATTTAAATCTAAGGAACAAAAAGAACAAACTAATCAAAAATAGACTCACAAACATAGTGGACAATTTGGTGATGGACAGAGGGGAGGAGGGTTGGGGGGCTGGGAGAATGGGGTGACAGGTTAAAGAAGTACAAATTAGTAGTTGATAGATGGTCAGGGGGATGGGGGACATGGCACAGGGAATGCAGCTAGCATTAATATGTTGGCTAGGTGGAGGGCCAGGAAAGAGAAGGAACAATTGGGGGGATTGTTTTATGAACTATATAGATGTCTAATCAATGTACTGTATACTTGAAACTAATTAAAATAAATTAATTAATAAAAACAAATAAACAAATGAACAAACAAAAAAACAATTCTTAACTCAGGGTAATACAAAAACAAGAGGTGGGCTGGGTTAAGCCTGGGAATCACAGTTTGCCAAGCCCAGTTTAGAGGAAACTGTACCAGAAAGAAGCCAAGTCTTCTCATCCTACCTGTCACAGGTACAGTGATCCCTGTTAGCAAAGCGCTTTCTCATGCCCTACCTCAGGCAATCCTTCCTGCAATCTGTGAGATATATATTACTATTGTCACATAATAGAGGAGGAAGCTGAGGTACAGAGAAGAAGAGAATGATCATTAATTCATTTAACAAAACCTAAGTCCATTATGAGGTGCTGGGCTTGTGTTAGGCCCTAGGGACATTGCAGTTGCTAGGGCATAGTTTCTAACTGCTTAGAGACTAATGGGGCCGACCAGTTCAGGACAGGTAAATTACAACACAGTGTATAAGCTAGAGACACATATAGGAAGTACGTAATTCAGTTTGGGAGCCCAAGGAAAGCATTCTGGAGGAAATGACATCCAGCTCAAATGAAAAAGAGAGATAAATGAAAAGAAGAAGAAGAGGAAAACTGTACCAAATATAAGGAACAGCCTGCAAAAAGATGTAGAAGTTCTATTCACAAAAGTAATGGATAATCACTGCCTAACCCAAAGTGGGCAGAGATGTAAAGCAGAATCACAAAGAAGAAACCCAAAGTTGTCAGTAAGCTACCTAACTCAGATACTACTATCATCATAAATTTTTGGTATGTATCCTTCCAATATTTTTCTTAGTACAATACATTCATATATTGTAACAATATTTTACATGCTGATTTATAGCTTGCTATTTTAGTTTAGGATATTCTGAACATTTTTCTATTTCTTGAGATATTATTTTAATAATGGCATGATTTTTAAATGACTAGAGAGGGTTCTACCATACCAATGTGCTTTACTACATCAAGTTACTTCTTACTTTTTATTTTGACAATTAATACTGCAATAACCATCCTTAATGATTAAAAAATAAGATGTAGAGGTAAGAGAGCACAACACATAAAGAAATTTTGACTTAGTAAGTTTGCATCATAGAGCATAAAGTATATATGGTGGGAACAGAACAAGAGTAAAAGAAACACTGCTCAAAAAAAGTGAGCAAGGGCTGTTTTATATCATGTTATGGAGGGTGGGCTTTATCCTGGGAGCACAGCACAGCCAGTGAACAGGTGGAAACAAAGAAGTGATATGGATCAAATTCACTTTTCACAAAGATCACTCTGGCTACATAATGAAGAATGGGTTGCAAGAAGCAAGTGTAACCCTCTTATTTCACAATAAAAAGATTTGACATCCCTAATAAATAATCTGATAATCTGACTTATTCTGGTTAACTGAGATTGTGAGTCAGTAAAGCAATCTGTTAACTATGTCCCAGTACCCTCTGTCCACTGGATCACAGTGCCTTTCCCATACACTCAAGAGTGAGTGGATAGCACATATCAGTCATGAACACAGCCATGTGTTCATTTGGGTGAAGAATGGCATTTAAAAAAACAAGATCTAGCCATGAGTTCCACTATTGCCATGAAGATGTTATTTCTTTTAGGGACTTTCAGCGGACAAAGCTAGGGGAGTAACCACAATACTACACTCTTTTTGCGTTGAGCTAACATTATGCAAATAATGATCTATTAACTTTCAGTTAGGTCCTGAAAATATCAAATTCTCTACCAAAGGAGATAAAGAAAGAAAAAACTGTTGAGGAGAGAGTAAAGTCACTGGGAATGCCAGGTAAAATGTGTAAAGTGAGTAGAATTGCAGCGGGCTTAATGATTTATGCCAGTGGGGCTTTATAACAGAGAGTGAGGCATGTCATCATGCTATGAGAGGAATGAGAAGTAAGGTTGAGGTCTAGTATATGATCATAATAATAGGTAGAGGCTGCAATTCTTGTCTTTTTGGAGCTCAGCACACAACTGTGATGGAAATACTAGGGTTTGCTTTTTTTTTTAACTCTTAGTGGTCACTTAATCCAATCTCTATAGTTTACAGATTAGGACCCAGGGCTGTAAAGCTGCACATACACGGGCCTCAGAAACTTGGTTCTGGCGTCAGATATACCTGGGCTTGTATCCGTGCTCTGCCTACCACTTATTGTATGTCTGTGAGCAAATGACTTAACCTCTTAAAGCCTAGTAGTAATCTCACCTAAAAAAAAAAACAATAATAATAAATATTAAGCAATTTAGCTCAGTGTTTGGCACATAGAGCATGCCCTGTAAATGATTTTTATAATTATTATTTCTAATTATAATAATCATTTATAGAGCACTGCATTATTACCATCATTGCTATTGTTGTTCTTGTTTACTCAAGGTTACAAAAATGAAACAGTAACTGAACTCAAACTAGAATCACCTCTGCTCCAGACCTAAACTCCTACTGAAAACCTCTTTCCATTTTAACGGTGATTTTCAAACAATGTCCCATAGAGTCTTGAGACTCGGGGAAGTGCCTAAGGAGAAGCGGGATCAGACAGAGCTTTGGAGCTCCCATTCTCACTTTTATTTTCTATTTTTTGAAGAGAACTCCACTACCCAAAATCATGGAGAAAACCATTGCAAACCATTGGTTTCCACCACGCTGTCATTAAAAATGAAATCAGGTCTATGGCCATGCCACCCTGAACAAACCCGATACCGTCTGATCTCAGAAGCTAAGCAGGGTCGGGCCTGGTTAGTACTTGGATGGGAGACCACCTAGGAAGACCAGGTGCTGTAGGTGTAAAAAATAAAAATTAAGGGATTGTAAGCTGACAAGGTCCTTGCAATCTGTGAGGTCAACCAAGGGTTGCCTCGCCTAAAAAAAAATAAAATAAATGAAATCAGTACCAAGCAAAGGATAGGGCCATATACCTTGATCTTAAAGAAATGAAAACAACTTATGAGAACACAAGCAGTGGGTGTGAAATAAATTAAGCAAATTCTGTCTCTCCTTTGTTTTGCATTGATCTGAGTTTCCCAGGAACCTCAGTTTAGAAGGATAGCAGGAAGACAAACATATGGATTTTCTGCAAAAGTTTCCAACCTTCACACATCTACTTTCACCATCCCTTCTCCACTTGTCTGGCCACCTTCCTTGCATTGACTGCATCCCATACATTCCTTGGGTGCCTACATATGCAATAGCCCAAGAGGTGGACTGTGGAATATCTCTGGAATTTGCATTTGGAAAAATTGGAACTCTGGAAGAGGCCAATTGTTAATCCAAAGGTGGAATTTTGTGTCACTCTGAGCCTTTGACGTGTCAGGCTCCAATTTATCTCTTACATGAAGATAATTTTATTATCTGAACCTAGAGATGAGGAATATGAGAAGGAGTTGTGAACATGTTGGTCAAAGTAAATGATCAGATGATTTGCGTAATAGGCTCAATTGAAGTTAGTGGCCTAATTTTGAAAAGCTCTTCGTGAAGCTGAATTTACCTACAGTGGTATTCAGAAACTGCCTTTTGGCTTACAGTCCACTTATGCTCCCATCACCCTTCTCCATTGTAATATTTTGGATCAACTGCTTCTGTGTAACCAATTCTTGCACTTAAAGTATAAAATAAGAACTGACTAACTTTCTTCCATTCTGAAAATTAATCTTTCATTTTAGGAAAGAATTTATTCTTCTGAGTCACAGAAAAGCCAATACCCTACAGCATTTAAAAGCAGTACCACAATAAGAAAAAAAGAATGAAAACCAGTGAATCAATTTCCCTTTCTGTGCAGATCTGAAAGGTGAGATAGTTCTCATTTCTGCCAAGAAGCTTCCGGCTTTGACAAGTTGAGTCAGCATGCTGCAAATTATTCGAGATGGTTTTTGTACCACATATGGTAGCTGGAAGAAACTGAACTGAGTCAAGCTAACTTTTGCCAGGTGTGTTAAGATTTTAAGAGATAAAAGAAAATTCTTAGCACTCTAATTCAATTTTGTAGTCCTTGTAATCATCTATGGTGTGTGTGTGGTGGCGGGGAGAGGGGATGGGGAGAAAGAATAACAGGGCGACTAGATATTCGAGATGGAATTCACCTATTCTTGACTTTTTTGAGCTCTGATACAAATGTGATTTGTGGGTATGGTGACCAAGAAAAGGGACTGCTCAACTCTTCCTTCAAGAGAGACTCTTTAGTGAGAAGTACATTTAACTGCAAGTCTGCACCTTCTGAAGCTTTAGGATCCATGGCAACATTTACACCAATGCTATGCTTTTCCAGAGCAGCTCCTGGCCAATGACCAAGCATGGGGTGGAGGATAGACTAGAGCCAGGCATTCCTGCCCAATGGAGGAATTTCTCTGGTGGGAATTGTTGTTTTAGGGCTCCCCCATCAACCTAGCCAAGGTTTTCTCAGAGCTGCCCTTCAGCATATAGCTTTACCTACCCAATTCTTCTTTCTTCCTGCTCTCCCTTCAAGGATGTCAGACTTGCATCATGGTCTGAGGCCCTCCCCACAGCCTCCTACTTCCTCTCCCTTTTCTCCTTCACAAGTGCTATCTTCTAATAAACGTCTTGCATCTCTAATTCTATCTTGGTATCTGCTTCCTAGAGGACCTAATGGGGAAGGAGCAGAGCATTTTTTCCTTTACCCCATCTCTAACTGCTCTTCCTCACTCTGCCTTGGCTTCCCAACCAACCCAGCCTTTCCCTCTTAAGCAATAGCTGTGGCCTTCAACATTGTTTGTCCTTGGCTATCATGTGGTCTTTTGCCATTTACTTTCCCAACAGAAACACCAGGCCTAAGCAGATGGGAAACAACAAAGAATCTTTAATGAATCAAAAGTCAATATGAAAAGCAAAGTAGGTGCTGAGATGTTAAGGCAAAGTCAGCTCCAACTAGAGATTTGAGGGTGTGTGTGTGTGTGTGTGTGTGTGTGTGTGTGTGTGTTCATTTCTCACTTGGAGGAGGAAGAGGTGGTAAATATCCCAAATTTAGAAATAGCCTTCTCTTCATAATTTTATTGAGAACAAATTAATATAGATGCATTATTTTACCTTTTCAACTTCCTTGCTTACCCCAAAACTACCAGATCACTTGGCAAGTAGTAGAATGGATTTACTTCTATTTAATTTCGTTTCCTTCCTTATTTTTATAACTCAGTGAAACAGTCAAATTTGGGGAAGGGAAATAAGCCAGGGGAAATACATATGAATGGTTGAATAAGCCACAAACTCTTCAATCAATGTTTAATCAAGCAATTGCTACAATTTAGAGTGATCATTATCCAGCTTTAATTTTTCCAAGTAATCCACCCAACTTAATTTTAATTACTAAAATGAAAAAGACCTAGGAAATCAAAGCAAAAATCACTTTTTACTTAGTAAAAAGTGAACAGCTGGCTGTGACAAAGTTACCTACCTGAAGGTAAAGAGAAAGATTAAAAGTTCCTGGAAATTCTTTCCAAAAACAAATTCTAAAGACAGGAAATTGATTTAAAAAAATTAAAACACACACTTAAGTCCTATTTATTTACAACCACTAAGTGTACAGATTCTGTTCACTTTGGCTTAAAACATAGAAGATGAGTTACTCCAGTCAAATCTTGTCCACCCCATAGAGATTTCATTCTCAGGTAACCAGAAATACTACGTCTATTTCTCTGTCTCTCTGTCTCTCTGTCTCTCTGTCTTTCTCTCTCTCTCTCTCTCTCTCTCTCTCTCTCTCATTCTTCTGCCATCTTTCCAAAACCTATAAGGACACTCGAAGTGCAGGAATTTGTTGGGATGGGCGTTACACTATCAGCATTATGAAATACTTTAAAGATTTCTCATCACCTTTGACCTTACCATTCCCTACTCTCCACCACCAATAAGACAGGAACTCCATGTTAAATGATTTGGACTGGGGAGTATGACAAATGTACACACCCCGCCTTCCCTGCCTCCTTCCATCTGTGTACTGCCTAAAACAGCTGACTGGGACAGTCTTTCATCTTTAATCTAATCAACTGACTTTCCCATGGGAAACAGCCAATGAATCCCAAGCCCACGTACCAAACTTTTTCTGGACCTAGGCAACTCACCACATCTGACACTTCCAAATAAAAATCAGTAAAAGTGACTGCTATGAGTCACAAAGGACATACAACATTTCTGAAAGATATGAACATCACAAGCAGAAATACATTACTTTGAAAAATCTATAGGTTCCTGTAGACTAGATGGTATTAGGCCTGAATTTTCTCCTTTTCTGGGATACCTTCTATTTGCTGTTCAATTTTTCATAAATATAACTATTTCTTCTGCATTTTTTTGACCATAAAAAACTAGTGTCAGAAATACTTCTAATATTTGGAACACTCCTTAACATTCTCTTTTCAGTGGTTGTGAGATGTTTAAAGGAGTGGCTAAATATAATTTGCTCTATACCAATGGCTTTTAATTTGGGTGGCCATGACCTACATATTATATCACAGCCTAGTACACACACACACACACACGCACGCACACACACGCACACGCACACGCACAAAGATGGCAATGGAAGAGACACGAATGTAGTGTGGGATCCAGGATAACATATCTTAGAATAGGAAAAGGACATTAGTTTACAATTAAGGAAATTCAAATTAAGTATGAACTTTAGATGATAATGATGTTATCAGTATTGGTTATTAGGGTGGAAAATGTACCATGGTAATGTAAGAGGCTAACAATAGAGAAACCGGGTGTGGGGTACATAGGAATTCTTTGCACTGCTGTTTTAACTTTTCTGTATATCTAGACATATTCTACAATAAAAAGCTTAGTAAGACAACAAAAGCACTTGTTGGAAACAAAAGGAAAAGGTAGTGGCTGCCATGCAGGAGGACTACAGTGACATCAGGCTCTTTCTTCCTAAGTCCTGTTTCAGACTCGACTGTAAAATGCTGCTGATGATCCAGAGTCCCTTTCCAAACATGCAGATGGACTAAAAAGCCATAAGATGATAAAGAGAAAGCACTTGTGATGCACTTGTGAGTCACCAAGCTAAGCCTAGCATCTTCTTGTTCTCTAATGGGGGTCCAGAGGGAGGCAATAAAGCTCTGTGAAATTTACTCTGAAATCTGAAGTGTGTCCAAATCACCAACTGCCAGCTAACCTGCCCAGAATCTGACAGGAAATTCAAACCAGAATGTTTTCCTGTTTTAAGAGAGGTGCTGTTTTGCTTCTTTCCTATCTCTTTTTTTTCTTCTTCTTCTTCTTCTTCTTCTTAAGAACAACCATGAGTTGGTAATGAAACATTTAAATCAGATGGAAGGAATAAAATGGGATAAAATGGCACAAAATCGAACAAATCTCTGCTCCTGAAGAAAATCTTGGCTGTGAGAGGAATTCAGGCCTTCCCAATAAGGATCTGAATAGAGCTAACCTCAGAGCCAAAGGTATGGGTGTGAAACTTCATAAAATGAAATGCTCATGTGTTCAGGAATGGAAGCTGATTAATTATCTAAAACTCAATCCAGCTCCGTGTTGCAGATCAGCTGAAGCTCATACGGTTGCTGACTCAGGGATCAAAGAATATGGATATTTTGAAAACTCTCTTTTTTCTCTGATGGGTCTCTGATTACTACTTCTTCACTTTTGTGAGAAGATCCTTTCTGGCTTCTGGATAGGAATGGAAAAGATTCCGATCCTTAAGTGCTGGAGCTAAGAGAGCAGTATGTCCAAATTCAGTTCTTCTCAACTCTTTTTTCCAGAAGGGAAATTCTCCTATAAAAGAATCTTATTTGGAACCCTGATACATAACAACGAAAATCAAGCAGCTCTGGATGAGGTGGAGGAGAGGACAGAGAGTCACCTCATTTAATGGTATGTACTTATTCTGAGTATATAAAAATTTTATCATTTCTAGAAATGTGCTTTAAAATGTCCCAGCATTTAGTGTTTAGATGATTGATACAAATAAATATATCTTCATTACAAATTATATTATGATAATAATTTTACTTTACATTTATATAATTGGTAAACTTCCTTCTCTTCAGAAATCCCAGGGACTAAAAGTGTTTCAAAACAGACTTAGAGATGAAAGAAAGAAAAGCCCTAAGACGAAAATGAGATTTGGCAGAAACTGGCCAGATGTTCCAGCTGCCCTTGCAAATAAATTGGGAGCATGTGAATTCTGCCCAATGGAATATGGGTGAAAAGAATATGTATCTCTTTCAGGCCTTGTCTCTAAGTTTTGTCTTGTACTCTTCCACCCTCACCTCCTCTCTCTCTCCTTTATCTGTACACTGGAAAGTAAGGACTGCTGCTAGTTGGCAGAGTTACAAGATATAGGGAGATCAGACCCCTGAGTTTCTGCTTAAATGAGAATGACCCAGGAAAGCTACAGTGGCAGCATCACGCTATGATGTAAGAAATAAAAATTTTTTTTGGTTAAGCCACTGAGATTTGAGGGTTTGTTTGATACCACAGCCAGATTTACCCGATTCTGACTGATAAAGCAGTCATGGACTTCTAAGACTTAATTAATTTCATTTATAACTTTTAAATATTTTGTTTAAAGAGCTAATTTCAGCCTGAGTCTCCTCAATACCATAGATTTCTTTATAAATTTATTACTAGAGAAGGGTTCTCTTTCATGAAGAACTGGCCTGCTTTACTCAAGCAAATAAAAATTATATCACCTATCAACCTTTTTGCCCTGGATGCTGGAAATCTGAGGTCAAAATTAATGTTTTATCATAATAATTGACTTAGCTTTCTTGGTTAACATATTCGTTGCTGATTTCCTTATATAGCTTTAGTTTTTTATGGCTTTCTTAGCAGTTTGTTGTTCTTTATTATTTGAAACACTTGATCTGTTTTAGGAAAGATATGGAATAAATAAGTATATCTTTCAAGAGAAATAACACTAGCAAACAAAATGAGGCAAATGTCAGGAATTCTAGTGGAGGAACTCAGGTGTGACCTTTGTCTGCGCCTCCATCGATGGCAGACCACTCACCCATATTATAATCCCTTTCTTACTCGCCTCAAATATATGAATGGCAAACAAATTTATATTTTATCAAAGTTGGAATCAGACTTTAAAAACAGACTATAGTTCAAGTAACTTTTTTTTCTATCAAAGCCTAAAGACTAGCCCATAATTATTAACGTCATGCCAAGACCAACAAGACTTTTCTTTGTAGCAATCACTGCTATTGTTTTATATTTTGTAAGGGTTTCTACTGGAAAATTAACATATCATTCTTCCTTTGTGGTGAACAAATGAATAAAGGCTGTTTTCTCTTGTTGAAGAGTGTCTTCCAATAAAACCTCAGCCTCACACGCAGAAAAAGGGCAACAGAGAATGTGTGCAAACTTGGTTCACCTACCTAATATGGGCTATTTTCACATTATGAAAGGAATCATAACTATACACTCCTAGATGGACATATACTTCTTTTCCTTTCTCCTCTAATGCCAAGGTTGAGTTTTATTTTTAAATATCAAGCAGCGGTTATGACGTAGTCCAGCCCCAAGGGGCTGCATCTGGAAAGGAGTCAAGAACAAGAGGAACACCTTGGACATAAGGAGCTGGAGCACTGTGCTGCTGCAGGGGTCAGGGGCGTCCCTTCGCACCACCGGTTTCAGCATCAATTACAGGTCTCCAACTACGGTGGGAGCAACAGCCATACTGTGGCTCATTCTGGAGTATCTGGTCCCTCAAACTGAGTCCTTTAGCCTCAAAGAGATGTTTCTGGTTCTCAATTCCAGGAGCACAAGCAGGAGCATCTGCTTTGGGGTTAGATTAAGTAAGCTCTTGGAGTTCTTATACAGGAGAACGGTACCCTAGTATTGAAAGACATTTGTGTAATAATGGGATAGAGACTTAAAGTCATTTTAATTTGAATATTTTATGAGATGTGACCTTATATATTTTCTCAAGATGGTGAAGTGCACATCAAGTGCAAATGCATAGCTACACCCTTTTTCCAAAGGGAGTTATTTATAAAGTTTATCAATATAATCCTTCACACTAACAAATTAACAGAGTTTATATGCAATGCATTAGATCAACTTAACATTTATTTATCAATAATGTGTCAGGTATTATGCTATTTGCTAGGTACATAAAGATGACCTATGACATGGTCACTAACCATGAGAAAGTAATGGTCCCTGAACCTCTATTTAGCCACTGAGAATGTTTACCAGTGACATCACCTGGCCAAAATATTTTGCCTAAGGCCTGTGACTATCTCATGAGCCAAAACCCTGAATGACATTGGTTTTGACATAGATTGAACATTATTGTCATAATAGCAACATGATGTCAACAATAGTAAGAAAATGGCACCAACATCATGTTCTTGGCCCTAAGCCAGGATTTGAGGGAGCGTTGGTCCTCAGACCTCTCCAATCCGGCATCTGCATCTGCATGTGAAATCTGACTCTGATTTCAAAGTCCTTATGCTTGCTTATTAATTGAGTACTTTGGTAAAACTAAAGGTTCTATTTACTGCTATTTGTGCCTCACTTTATTTTTAAAATAAAGCAGCTTTGGCATTTGATGAATGAGAAGCTACAGGCATAAAGCAGAGATTCTAGATCAAGGAGAGGCATTTTCATTCAAGAGTCAAGTGTCCTCATCACTGGCTTGTAGAGATACTACATGTGATAACTTGTTTTCAGACTTCCCTTCCGTCAGGTTGGGTATTTATAACCTGAGGTCCTGGGAACACTACACTTCTTAAAGTTACATGCAATAATGCATGTAAGCGGGAATATTTTACTAGGCGATTAATGCCTGTCTTAATCAGTTTTTGTCTGTAGAAAATAAATACAAGGGTAATTTCTCCCTTTCCCGTTCCTAGAGAGATAGACAAATTTCTCTTTTCAGTGCTCCTTCAGTTCTGCCCTGAAGAATACCTTCATCCACTTCTTTGCTGAGGGCAAAGGACAGAGATATGGCATTTGCCCTGGAAAAGGGAAGACAAGGGAAATATGGCTGGTGGACGGGGACGGGCAGGGTTGGTGGTGGTAGTAAGAGATAGTTCCTGAGAATAGAGCTTGGGGTAGGAATTGAGGGGAGAGGTGCCATCAATATAAGTTCTTCTGATAAGAGGGTTCACACAGAGTAGTCCAAAGGTATCAGGGCCTCACATGAGGATGGTTGGGTGTGTGTTCTCTGCACACCTAGAGAGTCTGAATGCTCATGCTGCAGTCAGGGAGCTCAGCACAGATCCCTGGGCAGAGCTACATGTTGTCACCTGTACCTCTAAGTGAAGGACAAAAGCCCCAAGAGTATTGGACTGATATCCTGAAGATCTCCCAGTATTTCCGGGCCAAGTTTCCTGTACCATCTCAAGTGAAGAGTGAGGAAACTGGGAGAGGTCCTCCCACAAATAACTGAACTTGGATTTCTCAACCACCTGATAGGTGGAAGGTTGAGTCAGATAGGATTTGGGAAAATTAAGGATGCGACATTTCTTACACTTGCAAGATCATGGAGCAAAGGCAAGCCAATTACGCACATATGTACATTTTCTTTTAGGAAAAGTGCCCAGAACTTCCATCAGATTCTTAAAGGGACCTAAGCTTTAAGCGATGGGAATGTTTTTAGTTGGGCTCCCTGAGATGAGGATTTGAGATTTGTGAGCAAGTGATTTATTAAGAAAGTGCTTCTAGAGGAGACTGTCAAGAGAGTGGGGGAGGCAGAGAGCAGATGAAGAGGAAACCAAGCAAGGCTGGCAGTCTAAGGCAAAACCCTGCAGAGGTGGCTTCAGCGGACCCTGCAGGGGACCTCCAGGGTGTAAGCTACACTTCTGATGAGACAAGATCTCTGTGCCTTGAACAGGGCTGTGGAGAATAAATTCCCAGGCACTTTGGGCTAAGGAGCTTTATGCACAGACTTTGGTAGAACTAAAATTTCCAAAGAGCTTCACATGCTGTCTATTAGACTCAAATGCACAACAGAGGAGTGAGGGACTGTGCACAAAAATGGTCAAGGCAAAAAAAAGATTAGGAGATCTGACTAGGAGCACTAATGTTGTCTACTTCTCCTCCTGAAAGGAGATGTTCTTAAAAAGGCAGGTTAACTGGAGGGCCAGGAACTGGGTGCCACGGAAACTCTAAGGAAAGAAGGATGTAGCAGAGAGCTGGGGCCAAGAAAGGGAGACTGTGTATTAAGAGGAGAGTACCCAGAACAAATGTATCATATGTCCAGTAGATCTTCTTCCCAGTCCTTCTGGAAAATGTCTCCTTGTGGGACATTAGTTGTCTCTGTTCTAAGAATCTGTCAGCTTCTCCTATCACTCTGCTTCTCAGGGGCCATTTCTTCATTTGAGTCCCAGCCTCAGGCCCTTCTCCTGGGCCTCCTCTCCTCTGGCTCACAGCTCTTCTTCCAGCATCTCTCTCTTCCTAGGTCACCTCACTAATACTTTTTCTCCTATAATGTAGAACAACATAATTCCTTTTGTTTCACTTCTAGTCTCCTGAAGCTGTGTCCAGTGAGTCTCATTTTCATAACCAAACATACCCATATAAGGTGTTTTCTTAAGCCAAGGAGTTCTTTCTCTCCCTGAGAGTCTGCAGTCAGCACTTCACAGGACTTCTCTCTCTCTCTCTCTCTCT
>NW_024349800.1:42446999-42521098 GCF_902729225.1 Pteropus medius
AATAGCAATCTGCCCAAGGTCACTTAACAGGGCAGTGATAGAACCAAGATGAGCACTCAAATTCTAAACTCTCTCTTAACACTCTACCTCCTGAGTGTTCAAGCATTTTATATCAATGGTAATAAACATAAAATAACTTCTTAGGAGGGTAATTTAAGCTGAGCGTCAGAGGTATTTCATAGATACATGGATTTTTTTTTTTTTATCCCTGAACCTAGGAGGTTTAGGTACATGCTATGAATGTGGGAAAAACAGAAATTAACTTACATCCAAAAGAAAATGAAGGAGGGTCTCTGAATGGTAACAGATAATCCTACAGGACTGAAAGGGGCTGTTCGAAAGAACTATTATTTTTGAAAACCTTATAGTGTCAGTAAGCATACTTTCTTCGCTAAATATTTTCTTACTAATTTCACCAAAACATCAAATAGTTGATAAAGTTGAAAGGTGTTTCAATTAGATAATCTGATTTACTTTCCTACTTCAAACAGAAAAGGATGGTCTTATCTCCATTTCCAGAGAAATTAGGCAAGCACCAAAAATCAGAGAGTTAGTACTGGCTCTAGGGCAAATTATAGAGTCCAGGTCTTCTACTGCCTCATTCTCTGAAAGCCACATCTAACCTGGTCCTTTACAGGTTACCAAGCACTTTTTACATGTCGTACTTTACGCAACCCTCATGGCAACCTGGTGTAACAGGTAAATTACTACCTCATTTTACAAATGGAAAAACTGAAGCTTGGTGATATTAAGGAAATTGCCTAAAAGCTTCCCACTAGTATGTGTCACAGTTCAGACCCAAACCCAAACTTCTAACATTTTTTTTTACCATTCCATTCAATTACTGTTAGTCCTAGAAGGAGGCAGGTTTTATTGAGTCACTAGTTTGGCCAACAGAAAACTTGATTAAACTGTAAGTCACTGCTGGTGGGATCTTACCTTCATAAAACAGGACGTCTTTGCTGAACAGGAGCTAAATCTCGAATGCTTCCAATGAGTGAGGATTTTCTCCATGCCAGGTTCTGTTCCAGGCACAGGGCAGTGACCAAAATGGAGAAAGTCCCTGCCCCCTGGAATTTACATTCTAGTGGGATGGGACAGAAATGAGGGCAAATAATAAAATATAAAATATGAATGTGCTACGGAGAACAATAAAACAGAACATGGAGCCTCTGGAAAGTGTGTATATGCGTGTGTGTGGAGGAAACGTGGTTCTATTTTACATATTAGGTGCTCAGGAAAGGCCATCAGATAAGTCTGGTGGCCGCATAAGAAGAGAAGTAAAGGAAGTGAAGGAGCAAGTTTTCAGGAGATCTAGGAAAAACAATTCCAGGTAGAGGCAAACGCAAGTACAAAGGCCCTAAGATATGAGCTTGGTGAATTTGGGAAATAGGAAGGAGGCCAGTTTGGCCAGGGAGAGTTTAATAGCCATAAACTTTCCTTTATGGGGCAAAAAATGTCATACAAGAAAAAGTAGTGCACCTTGTTGAAATATGAAAAATAACACAAGGTAAAATTGGATGTATTATAGAGGCTCATAAATCAAATATTATGAGATTGTAGCAGAAATAGAGGAAGGCTTAGGACCATAAAGTCACAACTGGATTCTCTAGTTCAAGATGTTGAATTCTTTTTTGAGCAGTAAAATATCCTTTTATGAAATTATATCTCATGTGGATTACTAATATGAAAATTAATGGAATCAAAATGCCCTAGTTGAGTTGAAGGTAGGGAGGGTTAGCTTTTTCACCTTGGCCTTGTTCTTTCTCACCACCAGCCACAGAGACACCTTTATGGAATCCTAGTGCTCTGAGAAACAAAGTTTGCCAATGACTGGTTTAGTTAAACTAGTTCATTTTACAAAAGAGGAATCTGAGGCCCACGGAGAGAAGCTTCTTCTGGCACCAACTAGAGTGATGTCTCCCTGGCTCTGTACTGGCCCCTGCAGCTGATGTCCATGGTTCCTGCTTCAGCCTCCAGTCTGCAAGACTCCACTTCCTTATGCTGACCTCAGGCCTGGCTGACCTAGAATTCCACTGCTCTCTGTCTTTCCCTGTATATGACGCCTCACTGGAGAAGTTGCTTCTCTCTGCTCCTACTCAAGGCTGAATAACTTCTGGAGAACTGCTCTAGACAACTTCTCTGTAGGCTTGACATCTCCCCAGCAATAATTCCACCTATGAGACCAATGTATTCGTTATTTATAAGGGGCACTCTGAGACAATTGAAACAAAGAGGTCATTGCATTTCAAATTAGATGTTCGATCCCAGGTAAGACAATAGTATTGATAGTTGGATTTATTGTGAGAATATACCTCTTGACACAGAGAGATATTGGCAATGAAACTGCCCTACACCTACATGCCTAAAATGCCAAGCACGTTTCTGACTTCCTGCCTTCACACCTGATGGGTACTTCTTTACTCAGATCCTTCTTTTTGTAAATTCTATTCCTCCTTCCGCAAAGATAAATTCTCTTGCATTCTGATATTTTCTTGGAATTTTCCAGGCAGAATCAATTGATCCTCCATCTGTGCTCTTTAGCACCTTCTCCATAAATTTATTATAGCTCTCATCTTATTGCACTGGAAAAATGTATATACACATCTTTCTCATCGACTCTGTGCTTCTCTTGTGAATAAGAAATATGTCTTCTTTATATTTGCTACCTCATCTGCCACTAACTCAGTGCTCTAGGTGCTTGATACATTTGTTGATTGATGTAATTCAGCACTGACTGAGGTTATAAAAAATGAGGATTCATCTCCACCATAAACTTTTTGAGAAGTTGCCAACTCGTGATAAGCCACCGTCAATTATTTGCTCGGTCTGCTTGAGAACTTATTGAAAAGTAAAATGGCTGTGTGAATATTCTGTTATTAGTCATTGAAAGTTTCTGACTGATGGCCCCAACACTCAACTTTGGTCTTTCTCAGCTGCATGCCTTCTGACACATTTTTCTGTTTGTTCGTCTACGCTGAATCTGCTCCAAGGCCAGATATGTTGCTATGGCCAACACAGCCAGCAATGACACATTCTCCCTTGTTCTTGGCCACAGACAGCCCCTGGTAACTGTCAGCTTTTCAGATATGATTGACAAGAGCAGAAAGCAAAATTTGTGGGAAAAAATATGAAATCAGGTCCCAGCTCTCACTCGTTATGTAAAGATGATCTCATGGTTTCTGAGCATTGTGTGGTGAATCTCACATGATCCTGAGACAGAGAGGGCTTACCAGGAGAAAACCGATTCTTCTGACAGAAATGTGGGCCTGGCTAGTGGTGATTCTAGCTGGTCAGCACTGAAAGACAAAGTTAAGTTCCATTTCCCAAATTCACACTGAAGATCAAGGTTACAGAGAAGAATCATTCCCCTTCAACAGTGACAGCATAACTAAAGCTCCTTTATTACCAAGAGCTTATAAAAACTAGCTTATCCCGGATCCATTTTGTTAAGCCAAGAACAAAACAACGTCAGTAATAGAAAAAGTCACCTCTCACATGTCTCTTGATCTCTGCTTTGTCATTGAAGACTTCAAATTTTGTGTTGAAATATACTTCTCCTCCCCATCAACAGGTCGCCTGCACAACCATTTCTAGTTCTAACTTTACAGTTCAAAGTTATATAATTCAAAATGCAATATGCTTGCTTTCATTTATAAACGTTTATTTAATCACATGGGATTTGCCATGTTTATTGTCAAACAAGTGATCTTTTGTTTCTACATCACTCTAGGATTTCCATTTAGCTGACGTGGCTTTCAAGTTTCTAACAGAAATAGCAAACCAGAACACAAGAGAGAAGTATTTGTATCTTGTTGAAATGTGGAATATCCAGGGTTATCACTAAAAGGCATTTGAGATATGACCACAGAGGAAAGAGAATCTGAGGAACTGTTTGGGAAGACAAATCACATGAAGGGTGTTTATTTAGATTTCTAAAATTTCTTTCTCTGGCTTTATTTACATTTCATTAATAGGAAGTTATCTAACCTGAGTAACATTTCATCCTGCATAGTTTACTGATTTGACTTTTACAAGCAGCCAGACAGCAGAAATGATCCTAAACAAACTTTTGGTTGATATGAAGCACCATATTTATTGAATTAGAGAACTGTATATAAAAATTGCCCTTTAAATGTAATATTTCAAAAACACCAGAATCCATTTCTCCTAGAAAAGCACATAACTTATTCTTGCTCCCTTAGAAAAGAGCCCGGGTTTGTTACCTATAGTCTAAGAAGGTGGAGGCCTCTTTTTTGAGGACAGAAGTTGAACTCTTGGGTTTTAATTCTTAACCTGGACCAGATTCAATGGGCTTTAGCCTTCATTCTTTCCAATAAGTTCTAATGAAGCAGGGTTCATTTTAATAAAGTCAGAAGCAAGGTCTTGACTTTTCTACCCAGACTTTCAATACTGCAGAGTTCTTTCTTAATTAATTTGGTTTCCACAGCCAAAATTTTCCATTTGTTCCGCTTAGAATGCCAGTTGGCTTCCACCCCCTGCAACCATGTGCCTCTGGCGCAGCTGGATAATTTATGAACTTCTTTGGAATTAAAAAGGTGCTATATCCTTGGGAAATAGTGCCAATAACTTGGGTTTCTATTTATTCTCACCAGTGATTAGTCTTTTTTAAGCAATAACAAACAAGTAAGCAGAGGGATTTGTTATTTCCGGAGAGGTCTCCTCATTCTCTAAGCCCAGAGTCTGAACTCAACAAAAACTGATATGGGCAGTCTTTAGCCAGGTTTGGCTCCCACTTTGGGGTCCAGGGGCAACATGAAGATAGGGGAGAGAGAGTCCGTGGGCTGTCCTATGAAGGCACAAAGGGAACAGTATCTCTAAGAGTTGGACAAGGCACCAGAGTTGGAATCAGAAGACTAAGTCCCAGCTCCTGCCCTTCCCACTGACTAATTATGAGAGCTTCCAAGCCCTTCACTTCTCTGAGCCTTGGTTTTCTCATCTGTCAAGAGAGAGACTATGACCAAACCAGTACTTTTTGATCTACAGTAAGGCAGCAAGATTTTTCCGTTATTTCTCTACTCATCTGTTGGGGACTTATCTTTTGTGAAATACAACAAAAATGAATACTATAGTTAATAATACTGTCCTGAATATTTTAAAGTTGCTTTAAGAAAGTAGATCTTAAAAGCTCTCTTCACAAGAAATTGTGATTGAGAAAAGTTCTCATACAAAAAATTGTAACTATTTATGGTGATGGATGTTAACTAGACCTACTGTGGGGATCATTTTGCAATATATTTATTGAATCATTATATTGTACACCTGAAACTCATAAAATGTTATGCCAATTATATCTCAAAAACATGTAAGAAAAAAAATTTAAACCCTTGATATGATATATTTGAAACTGCTATCATATTTCAGATGGATATTATACAATTACTGCTCTTTTGTCTTTAAGGCAGTGGTCCTCAAACTTTTTGGCACCAGGGACCATTGCTGCTATGAGAGTCTGATGCCTGATGATCTGAGGTGGAGCTGAGGCAGTGATGCTAGTGCTGGGGAGCGGCTACAAATATAGATGAAGTTTCGCTCTGTTTGCCCACCACTCACCTCCTGCCGTACGGCCCAGTTCCTAACAGGCCAAGCACTGGTACCAGTCTGCAGCCTGTGAATTGGGGACCCCCATTTTAAGGAACTTAAGTCTTATCCAACATTAAGTTTTCATTAGAAACTTAATACATGTTTTAATAAGTGGAGGGAGGCGGGTAGAATTACCAGGGAGGTGATAATGTTTGGACAGCTGCAATGTCAAGTTGCTATAAAAGGATGTAAATGCTTATCTTCATTTGCTATGTTTATCTCCTTGTGAACAGGTAACTGAATAAACCAGCTCAGTCCACAGACCACACCTCAAAAAACACTGAACTCAACAATATGCTAGGTCCCTCCCAGCTCCTGCCTTACGCCTTCTCTTAGGTGGCCCAAGCAAGCACCCGAATATGGAGTTTGATGGTAAGATCAAAATTATACTTCTGGAGCAACAAAAATCAAAATAACCACTTGAACAACTAATAGTATTTCTGTTTCTATATTTCCCTCACCTTGTCAATCCCCCTGAAAAATAATCTAGAATCTTGGCTCCACCATTTAGTATCAAGAGGCCAGAAAAGCAAGTACCTTAACCTCTCTGTGCCTCGGTTTTCTCATCTCTAAAATGAGAATAATAACAATATTTTCTTCATATTTTCATAAATGTTTTGGTAAATGTTTATTTTGATATGATTTCAAACCTATAGAAAAGCTGCTAGACTAATACAAAAAAACCCTATTACTCTTTATTCAGATTATCCATCGTAATATTTTTCCCATTTGTTTTGTCATTCTCTACCTTTTTTCCCACTCTATTATTTTCTTTCTGAAGTATTTGAGAGTAAGTAGCAGCCACCATGTCCATAGGATTGTTTGGAGGATTAAAGGAATTAATACATGTGAAATACTCAAAATAGTGCCTAGCACACATAATAAGCTCTCATAAAATATTAGCTCTTATGTTTGATTTTCAAAGTCTTTTCCAGACATACTCAATAGAGACCTCAAATACGAGTGATATGGTGGCATCTCACTACATTCATGTGGAATCGCCAACATGCTGAAGAGTCCAACCTTATCACTCTCCCTTTCTCAAAGATTTATGCCAAATTCACTTATTGTCGAATCTGTTGGATTGATCAACTTAAAAAATATTTTCTATGCCATATGTATCTGGCCTTGAACATATCTGGTATTGCGTCTATCTGCTCGAAATTACTGTTATTAAATCTAAAGAACTCTGTTGTTGTTTTTTCTTTTTACCTAACTGCTATACTGCTGTTAACATAGTATTAAACTGATCAGTGGTGACTAGAAAGCCAAACCACCACTCTTTGTGTTCTTTAGGGAAACGATAGAAACAGTGATTTCTAGGTAATTCAAATATGACCCTTAGAACAGAACTCCCCAAAGCAGCTCAAATGCCTCATATTTCTGTTACCCAAAATGTGTATGCTTCTGATTCAGAAATAAAACTTTGATTAGCATAATGTCTTGTCTACCCCTGGTGTTGCTTTAACTTTAAGCTGAACCAGAACGTTCCTTTCTCACATTCACCCTGGGTCCCTTTGCTTCCTAATTTCTTGCCTCATCCAGATCCTGCTGTGCTGAATTGAATTAAGTGTGGAAAAAGTACTGATTCAGCTTCATCTCCACGTACCCAGATTCAGCTGCAGAAAAGAACAGGAAGACTGTTCAGTCCACAGCAATTTTTAAAATCGTTCCACGTGAGTCATATACCAGAAAGAAAGCAAATCACAGAGGCATCTGGTATCCAGAAAGATCTACTGTTTTCATGGCCAGAATCTAGAAGGTTGGGTGACTTGCCCAGGTGACTCATTGGTCTTCAAGAACACTAAAAGCAGGCCCATATGTCTCCCAGGCCCTTTGGCTTGGGATTACCATGTGACCAAAACAAATCCTATCATTGTCCCAGCAGTGTTCATCAGTCTTATGATTTTTGTGCCAGACAATGCCTGGGGGAGGAAAAGGAAGCAAAGTAGATGCCTCTTCTATCCCAAGTTGAATTACGTATGTACAACTAGAGCCAACTTAGCCTCACATCACTCTCCCTGGAGAGCCTGTGAATGTGGGGCATCCACATATAGTCACAGCCCATGCCAAATGCTCTGTTCCCTGGAGCCTATAATCTATACCACATAATTTGGTACATGGTCAAAAATTTTTGCTTGACATGTGTGCCTTGTTTCTCGGGCTAACCTATCAAGAGCCAAGGCCATGTGTGTCCTTCAGAGCAACCTCACAGTGTGCTGGGTACACAGTAGGTGTGAATTTATTTCTCTGGATGGCTTAATGTAAAAAAAATAGGGAAACCAGTCACTCCAGCTGTCAGAGCTTTGGCTGCATTCCCACTGGCAGTCCTGGCTAATAGCAGATGAGCCTGCTTCTCAGGCACAGCACGGATATGCTTCCCTTCTAGAGAGTAACCAACGTTTCCATGGCTATCAGAAACTCAGACATCCGTCAGGGCAGCTCCCACCCATGTCACTCCTCAAACTACTGGACCTGCGCCTTTCTCTAGTAGCACCACCCTCTTGCAAAGAATTCAGGGAATTTTGCAGAGATGAGGAGACACATTGATGCTGACCCGGTTCATTTGAAAAGGAATGATTCCTCCAAAAATTATACACAGAGTTACCACATACACAGCGATTTCTCTCAAAGGTATATACCCAAGAGAATTGAAAACATATCTCCGCACAAAAACTTGGACATGAATATTCATAGCAGCATTATTCATCATAGTCAAAAGTAGAAAGAACCCTAATGTCCATCAACTGATGAATAAACAAAATGTAATCTATCCATACAATGGAATATTATTTGGCCACAAAAAATAAAGTATTGATATGTGCTACAACATGGATGAGCCTCAAAAATATTATACTAACTGAAATAATCTAGACGCAAAAGTCCACATATAGCACAATTCCATTTATATGAAATGTCTAGAATAAGCAAATCCACAGAGACAAAGATTAGATTAGTGTGGTTGCCAGAAGCTGGGGCAGAGGGGCAACTGGGAGGGACTGTTAATGAGTACGGGGTTTCCTTTCGGGGCAATGAAAATATTCTGGAACCAGAGAGCAGTGATGGTTGTATCCGTGAATATACTAAAAATCACTAAATTGTGCATGTTTAAAGGGTGAAGTTTATTGCATGTAAATTATATATCAATTTAAAGTTTTGATTAAGGAATAAAAGAGGACACAAAATTTGGGGCGGGGGAGAACGTGTGAGTCTGGTGAATCCCAGGTTCCGGGCTGGCCTATTGATTTTACCATAGCCATTGCTGAACTGGCCTCCCTTTCTCTTTATTTCACTCAAATTCAACACTGCGAGATTAAGCTTTTCTAAAACATGTCATGTGTCCTGAAGCTCACACAATGTCCAGATCAGGATGGTCACCCAGGCTATTGGGCCTCATTTCAAGTGGGTTCTGGCCCCACATCTTAAGACAGTGTGGCCTCAGGGCTCTGGCTTCTCCGTTTCCACATTACTAGTGATCGTTTCTGTCAAAAATAATCATCTGTCTTTCATTGCAGTGCATATGATACCCAAATGTTACCCTCATTCATCAAACTGTCAGGCTAATTGTTTATAAAACATCCGAAACTGGTTGTCACAGAACATCAGCAAACCCAGCCGAAACAAAACAGACCACTGTCATTAGATACAGCCTCTGGGTGACATTCCCTTCACAGACACCTCTCTTAGTCCAACAATCCTCAGAAACGTAGGGGTGCCGCTGCTGTCCTGGACTCCGAGACTACTCTCTCCAGGAACTTCATTTTCCAGTGACTACAGTGTTTTTTGATTATTTGAAAACTGTTTCAGGTGACGTGGGCTTTAAATTTCTGCCATGGTCCAACATTAAGATGGGCGATGCTGAGTTCCCCCGCCTCCGCTGCACTGCACATACTCACTGAGTGGTGCTTGGAATATGAATAGCCACTTTCACACAGGTTGCCTTTCAGCCCCAATCTCCCTGTGATAGAGGCAGAACAGACGGTGTTATTTCTAGCTTTCATCTGGGGAGACATTCTATGACATTAGAGTTGTCGATGGCAGAGTGCAGACCTGTACACTCTCAGCTCAGGACTCTTTCTAGAGCACAGAGAGGATACGACATTCAGCTTGGGTCAGGCAACAAATCTTCCTGAGCATCGTCCCCTCCCTGTCCTCCCTCGTCAGCCTCCCAAAGCCTCCCTCAGCCACAGTTTTACTATCATTTTTCCTTCAAAAACTTATGCTATTTCTCATTTCAAGCCTTCTCTTGCACATAGTCACCTGAGCTAATCATTCATCCAAAAAGATTGGTTAAGCTTCTTCTAAGCACCAAACACTGTGCCAGGCAGATATAGAAAAATACGTTTCCATCCCTTAAGATGCTCAGAGCCTAGCGGTCTCCAATCCCTATTGACTTCTGACTCTGGACTACGGGTCTTTCACATCTCCAGGTTTCGTGCAACTTTTAGATCTGCCTTCTTCCTTCCTTCTACCCTGTAAGTTGATCTTTTTTTGACCTATTTTCTGAGGGCTCTAAAACTATTGGTCCCTTTAGGTAGACCAAGGAAACTATATCAAGCTGCTACAGACACATAGCACGCATAAATGTATGTAACATGGAGAAGTGCCCACTATACTGAGGAAGGAACACAGAGCAGACGTGCAGAGCCTTGGTCTCCGTATTGCACCTGGGCTCAGTCACTTACAGGGTTACAACTGTCTAACATGGCCACAGGAGCTGGGACTGAGCAGGAAGCTGGTAATAACTGCCACTCCGATTATAAAATTGATATCCATTTGTCTATGTCTTTCCAAAGCCAGTCTTTTTCAATTAAAGCTGCCAACTTTAAAGAAAGATGTCTTCTTTTATAGCACAGCAATCCATGTCAGAAGAGAAAGATGGAAGTAGCAGCTGAGTGTCTGTGCTTAGGCTACCTTTCTGCTCGCAGGGCACCATCAATGCTTTGCTTCCCTCTGCCTGTCACAGAAATAGGGTTTGTTAAAATCTAATTTTCAAAAAGACGGAATCATGACTCTCAGACAAATGTAAAAAGGATACTTATCAAATATTTTATTTAACTCTTTAATTGTTGAGTTGTAAACAGTGAGACTTTAGAACTGGGTCAAAAAAAATTTGAGAAGCTGGGTATATATTAAAAACTGGTTGATGTCTTACAGGTTTTAAACCTTTTAGGTTTTCCTTTCCATTAGACAGGAATATTTTTGCATATCTTTTGGAAAAGATCCACAAGTTAACCTTTGTCTCTGCAGAGGTTTAAAATAGGCAACCCAAAGGAAAGTTAAACCCAGTACTTCCGGAAGGGGGCAGAAATACTTAGTTCTTTCTTTTGGCTACTTTTAAGTTACTAGTAACTTCTGACAGGTCACTGGTGCTGGAACTAGGAACTGAAGCAGAGAGGCTATGGGAGCAAAGTCTTTATCATCCAGTATTTAAAAAGGAACCAGGAAAAGGCAAAACTACAGAGAGAATAAAAAGATCAGTGGTTGCCAAGGATTTGGGGAGAGGAGAACAAATAGGAGGACCACAGGATCGGGGAGCAGTAAAAATACTCTGTATGATATAATAATATTGGATATATTTGTCCAAGCCCATAGAATGTACACCACCAAGAGTGAAGGCTGATGTGAACTATGGACTCTGGGTGATAATGACGTGTCAATGAAGTTTCATCAGTGGTAAGAAATGCACCACTCTGGGGCAGGATTTTGATAGTCTGGGAGACTGTGCATGTGTAGGGGGCAGGAGTACAGGGAAATCTCTGCACCTAAAAGACATGAAGATGTAGCTGAATTTTTAAGTACACTATTAGTCATAGAGTAGGTGAGAAAGAACAAGAAGGAGAAGAGGGGTAGCAAGAGGAGGGAAATGAAGAGAAAGAGAAAAAAGGTGGAGGACTTCTGAAAGAGGAAGTAGGAGATGAGGAAGAAAAGGAGAAGATGGAGAAGAATTGTCATTTTACAAAAGGTAGCATAACTCTCTTCCCAAGCAACAACTCATGGAAAAGAGCCTAGTTGTGCAATTCATTGGCTGCCCCTTAGTCCATTGCCTGCTTGATCTCCCCTTTCCCAAATCTCTCTTTGCTTCTATGACATCTCTGGTCCTGACTTGTCTCTTGATTCTCCATCTTCTTTGTGAAATCCACAGGCCCTATGCTTATTCCTCAAGGTTCTCTCCAAACTAACCCTTGGCTTCAGCCACCTGTGGGACGATGAGGATTTCAAAGCTCATGCCTTCAGCCAAGATCTCTGCTCTGTGATTCATGTATCACAGCCTTTTGGATATCGTCACTTGCATGTCTCGCAGGTACTTGGAACTCAATACCCAGCATCAAACTGATTATTTACGCCACCCCGTTCTTTTCTTCTTATGTAATTTATAATTGAAATTGGTATCACCAGCCACCTTACTGATCAGATCATAACCCCTCCTCCCCATACATACACACTTACCTAATCAGTTCCTGTTAATTTCGCTGCCTGTATTTCTCTTGAATCCTTCCAACTATTACCTTCATTCCCTCCCCTGAGCTCCTGCACCACCTTCAACTTAATATTGTTGTACCAACTCTTGGTCCCTCCAATCTATTCCCTTTGTGGCAGATCTTTCTCAAACACAAATCTGATTGTGTTCATGTCTTACTTAAGGCATTTCAGTGTCTCCCCATTGCACATTATATAATGTCTAATTTCTCTAATGCAATCTAAAAGGACCATGTCATCTGGTCCTTGCTTATCTGCAGCTCTTTATGCTCTCTCTGTTCCAACAATTGCTTTCAGTTGCTCAAGTATACTATGTTTTTTTTTTCATGTTCCAGCCCCTACCATGTCTGGAAAAGAGAGGTTCTGAAAAAACTGTGTTGGATGAACAAATGTTTAAATATGAAAGACATCTATAGTTCTATTAAAAAAAAAAAAACTCTGTAGTTTATTTTATGGCTTTTGCCCAGAATTATATAAATTAATATTATGCAAAGATAAATAGTGTCTTTGTAAGTATGGTTTCTGTCATTTATACAGCAAGAGACTTTTAATTCTTTTAGCATAATTTAATTTTGTCTCTTTTTTTTTTATTAAACAGCACTTATTATACAGAGTGTTTTGTGCTCCCTGAAATGTATGCTTGTTGTTCTCTGCAAATCGTATTTTCTAAATGTTTGTTCTTCCTAGAACTATTTTCCTAATAGAAACCAGTTATTATTTTTCCAGGAATGGCAGCAGGAGGCACGATTATCTGTTTGTAGTGGAGTGATCCTGGTGATTTTGGATTTATTTGTGTTTCCCCAGATTCCTGTCCTATAATAATGCAGCATTCTGCTTTTGACCAGACATGAGGACTTTCGCCTGTGGTCCAATAAATGGGCGTGACCACATTGTTTATTTTATTTCATTTTATTTTATTTTTTATTTTATTTTATTATGGTAACACTGATTAATGAAATCCAGTAAGTTTCAGGTGTGCCTACATTGTTTAAATCAGTAAAATATGGTAGTGGTACCTAAGCCTGGCCTCCTGGCTAGCTGGTAAACTTCAAAGTGTCTGCAGAATCTCACAGCTATTTTATCACAGGAGCTAGTTTTCTCTGTTCAAAATGCACTTACTTACTTTTGATACATATACTGAATTGCCAAGGCTATATTTTTTTCTTATTTTTTAAGTTTAATTATAGAATGCATTGGGAAGATAATCATATATGGTTGTATCAGGGCACTTCAAGTGGCACGGCCTCCAGCTGATTTAAGCAGAACAATTTTTTTAAAAGATGCCAGGCAGCTGCTGGTGTTGGGAAAGGTTTTTGTTTTTGTTTTTTAACATTTTATTCTCAATTTCACCATGTCTACGGGCACATGGCACATGACAGGAACCCCAGGAAGAGTTTACACATCTTGATTCTCTATTATCGGTTCTCACTCCAGAGTAGGACACTGGTCTCTTCACCAATTGCAGTCTTAGCTTTGTCACACCGCTAAATCTCTGGTCCATTTCATCCCCACAAGTGAACTAGAGCCCTGCCTTTATTCTCTGCAGCTCAGCTTGGCAATAATATTAAAGGAAACGTAAATTATGATTTTAAGGGAAGAAAAACAAGCCTTAGTATCCACAAGATTTCAAAATATATTATAGAACTAGTGGTCTTCTTAAGGAAATAGATGCTGAGTTCAGGAAGTGAATAGGGGGTCCAAAACAGACTTTTATATTATGGGGATTTAGAATTATAAAGGTATAATTAAAATCAGAAGATAAATGACATTGAGATGGTCATTTTAAAAGAAGCTAAATTAGATTTCTATTTCAAATTAGATCTTAAAATAAATTTCACACACAGTTCTAATATTATAAAAGTATTAAAATAATAATCATTTAAATAATTTTTTGGTGACAAAGAAAAGCCAAACAAAGCCAAAAGATGAAAAGATTGTAGTATTTAATGATTCAGAAAGTCAACATTTCTTTGTGGCAAAATATACCATGTGCAAATTTAAAAAGAGACATCAGCCTATCTATATTTATACTTAGATAAAAAATTATATACTAGTATGAAAAAGAGTTCCTACAAATCAATAAGAAATCATCAAAAAAAGTATTCATAGAAGAAGAAAATATAAACGGCAAAAAATAATATGAAGACTCTAAATCTTACAAGTTATGAGGAGAATGTAAATTAAAATAATAATGACATATCACTCATCAAATGGACAAAATTTAAATGGTTGATATTATGATGTTTGAGCTATGGCTTCTAATCCATGATTATGCTAGGAATAGAGTGCAGGTTTCTGAGATATCTTAACTCTTGGGGCGATAAGGAGATGCCTCGGGCCCACAGAGCTCCCAGCCAGTTGTATCCTAGTGCAGAACCATCTTCTGTTTACACCAGGGGGTAGTATAAATATTATCACTTAATATGAATGTTACCTTGTAGTAAAGTCTAGGTAGAACTGGTCCAGGGTTTGAGAAAATAAGATATGCTTAGTACAGTCCTCTTGAAGGACAATCTGGTAGAGTCTCTCAAATTTAAAGTAGTTATGACCTTTGTATCAGAAGTTTCACCTTGGAGAATCTACACTGCAGAAATGTTTTCAGAGAATATATATGTATATAGATATATACTTACATATATATGTGCACATACACATATAAAATGTTATGTTCATTATAATATAGTTTTTAATTGTAAAAGTTTAGAAACCTAAATGTCAACTCATAAAGCAATGGTTAAAAATATTGTGTCATATGAATTTCAAGTAATTCTTATGTAAGAAATGAAGAAGGAAAGGAAGAGAAAGAAGAAAAAAGATGCATTGAATGAATGTATTTTTAAGATATAATAAATTATATAACAATATGTATAACATGATTCCATTTATCTTGAGACTATATATACACACACACAACACACACGTGTGTCTCTGTGTGTACTGTGTGTGTCATAAATATATAAACAAAGAAAGACTCTAAAATCTTAAAAATGATTATGTTAAATTTCTGGATAAAATAACTCTGTAAGCTACCAGTTCTGTTCCCTCTAACCAAAAAAAAAAAAAAAAAAATCCACATAGCATTAACAAATATTTGTAATGTACTAAAAAGACATAGCTGTGCTCAAAAACAGGATAGACATTCCTGCGGTCCAGAAAAGGAACAGAAGTACACAGAGGTGAGAAGACTCAAACTTGCTGGGCTGCCCAGCAGGGAATCACAGAGGCTGCCAGGAATTCAAGTCAGGCAGGGCGCTGGGCTGTGGAAGGGAAAGGAGCCAGGGTCATGGTGTAAAATGGGAAGGAAGTGAGAAGGACTCCCTTGGTAGTGAAAAGAGAGCAAAATAGAGCTGCAACCCTGCTCAGAACTCCCCCCAGCGCATAGCTGCTGTCCAGATGGCAGGAGGACTATCACTAAGGCCAGCAAAGCAGGCTGGAGCAAGAAAAGAGACCTCAAAATGTCCTTCTGTACAAATTCCCCATAGAGGTAGTGAGTGTACAGTAAGCATTAAGCATGAAGCACTGTTAACTCCTCCCTTTGCTGCTCATTTGGATGGACTGGAAATGCCAGCAGAAGACAGGCACATATTGCCCTGCATTGTCATCTTGACTGGAAGTTGGAAATACCTCATCCGCTTTCACAGAGCTGAATGATTCTTTTCCTAAGTACTTACGTGATATTCTGCTCTTCACAGAGCCAGATCCCGCCCAAAAAATTTTTGAGAAGAGTACATTTTTAAAATCACTAAAAATTCCATACATTCTCCTACAGATCTTCTTTACTACTGCTCAAAAGGTGGGGAGAAAATTTTAGAAACTTCAACAAACATTAAGTTTTACACATCTCCAAAAGAAAAAGAAACAAAATATATTTTTATGCATTTAGACATGTAGGGGTTGCACCATAAATATGTGTTAAACATATACATTCCAGCTTCTTTTTCTAAGGTGATAAAAATGGACCAAAGCTGGTTATTAAATACAATTATTTAATCAGAGTTGGAAAATTTAGATAGAAGCCATGGAAGTTTGGCATGGGGAAATCTACCTAAATATACAGGCTTTCAAATTCGGACAAGAAATATGTTCCATATAAAAAGTGAAGAAATTGATTTATGTTGATCAAAAAATATCAGAACTTTCTAGTACATAAATCAGCTAATCACTTTGTAGATAAAAGCTATAAATAATATATAACTTAGTGGGATTTAAATCATTTTGTCATCATGTCAGTGGGGAAGAAAAAAACCTTGTACTAAACTATAGTTTTTCTCTGTATCAGTTATGAGAAATTCTCATCAGAATGAGAAATGGTATCAGTTATTTGTTTTTTTAAAAATTGAAAAAAATTTTGTTAAAAAGCCAGAACACATAGAGATCATAAATACATTTTCAAAAGTTATCATTTATAAATAGTATTAAAGATTTGATGAGCTACAATCAAAATAATTAAGAAATCTAAAGAGTTTACTAATAAGTAATGCACCAAACAATCAAATATATTTATGTCCTTTGTAAATAGCTGAGGCTAGTCTATTAATAAAGGCATTCATTAATGAAGAAATAAATTCTGACCATTTAATTATGATAATCTTAATGACCAAAGAAAACAGATGACATATACAAAATGGGGGTAGGGATTCTCTAAGATGCATACATTTTAAAAGAATATTTATTTAACATATAGGTAATGCTGACTCTATAGACTCTTCACAAATATTGATTCAATTTTCATAATAACTCAATAATATAAAATACAATTATTATTCCTTTTTCATAAATGAGAAAAATCACGGTTAAAAAAGTTTAAATAATTTGTGTAAAGTCACAGCAAAGGCTGTCACAAATCTCCAAGAAGCATTAAGTAGCTGAGATTTATAGAAATGTTTAAGTCAACAAACTGTATTCAGGGTAAGAGGAACACAATAGGTTTAAACCTATTGCAGAAGATGGTTTAATGTAAACCGATTACATAGAAAAACAGTTATTTCATTCTAATGTGGCTTTATCTTTTCTATCAAGAATGGTCTTCCATCTGAAGAAGACAGAACAAACATCATTAGTAGGTAATCAAAGACCTAGATGTAAGGCAAGTTTAAAAGAAAGCACATAATCATGCTAAATGAATTTAGGTCTCTACACCCAAATTCATTATATTTCAGTGGGCTAAAATAACATGCAGGTATGGTTATGATAACCTTTGAGAAATCATGAAGAGCACAACATGAAAAATAAAACTGGACATGAGCAGATTTCCTGATTTTCAAAAACAAGGAAAAAGTATTATTGCATGTTTCCCTTGCAAATGTTAGTAGGGATTAGTAAACAGAGCTTATGAGCACTTGGAAAGGGCACGGTAGTTGCCAGAAGTCAGCATGATTTTACCAAGAAAAAGACATGGCAAACTAACCTCATTCCTGTTAGGATCAGGCAAACAAGTAGCAGGTCTTGTGCATTCATGATTTCTAACTATGCCTCTTTGACAGGACAGGAAATGGCTCAAAAAGGAAAAGTGATGTGTTCTGTGAGCAAACAGCAAGGAGATATACCCATGTGTATTCTTGATTGGAAGATCAAGATTTCTAAACTGGGTCAGACTGCTTGAAAATTTCCTCCCACACATGCAACCCTCCAAACAGCCAAACTTGATTGACACTGTAGCCAACAAAAGGAAAAATCGTGATTAGGTGGGTGAGGAGGCTGGCAAAAGATAACAGATGGTAAAGTCAGCACAAGTTAGGCTATAGGTGCCAAATAGAGTCCCAGAATTTGTAGACCAGTTGAGAGGGTGATATTCAGTAAAACTAAAGCTAGTAAAATCAACTAAAAATAAGTGACAGCAGCCATCTGCAGAAGAATTTCATATAAATTCTTTTATATGAAATGTGTTTCTCAGAAATCTAAAAAGATTCCCAAACCTGATTCAGGGGCCAAAATGTCTCAAGCATAATCAAAGTTACCTGCTGTTACCTCTAATAGAAAGAAAGAGGTAATGAAATTAAATTTATTATCATCTGACTGAGGAAATTATGAGTTAACAGAAGGGCGGTAAGCCACATGGCGTTGAAAGAAAACAGAGCCAAAGAATGAGAATGTGACTAGGTTTTTCTAACACAGCCCAAAATACAGTGATATTAACCCTGACACTCATGGCAATTTTTTGTTAATATTTCAATGACCCTCCTTCTATTCTTTTTTGTCAAACATATTGTAAAGAATTACATACTTTTATTTTTTTTGCCTAGCATTATAAAATAAGCATCTTCCCATATTATTAAAAACTGCTCATAAACGATCTTAATGTTATTACAATATTCCTTAAAATGGAGCTGCCATAATTTACTTAACTATTGCCTTATTTATTTCGCAGGGGTTTTTTTTTTAATGGTGATTTTCAATATTCTGCAAAAATGTAAAACTTTTGCCTCATTTTGCATTATTTCCTCAAGACAGAATTACAGGAAATAGAATTACATGGAAATAGAAATACAAGGCCAAAGAATGTTAACATTTTAAACTCTTGACACATATTACTAGATTGCTTTCCTCTGCTCTCTTATCAGCATGATTAGTCTTTAAAACAATTAAATCTTTGATCATTTAGAAGCTGAAATTATTTCTCATTTTAATTCACATTCCTTAATGAGGCCGAACATTTTTCCATGTTTATTTGCCTTTTGTGAATTGTGCATTCACATCTTTTGTCTCAGTTTTAGTAATTTTTTAATGAATTTGAATGAACTCTATTTCGTAAAAAAAGAAAAAAATTAAGCATTTCTTCGTCATATATATTGTCAATTATTTTTACCAGATTTTCATTTTATTGCATAACTTGCTTCTTGATGTTTTGCATTTCTCCATTATTGAAATATTTTTCTTTCTCTCTGTTATTCTCTTTTTAATTTAAAAGATTCCTAATCCTTAGATTTAAAATATTTTTCTATTTTAATCTAGGTTTTGTTATGGTTTTATTAATAATACGTTACTAACCAACATAGGACATAGTTTGAAATAAGGTATGAAATGCGGGTCTGAATCTGTTTTTTCCACTTTCTTGTATTGCTAATTTGGTATGTACAACTAAAATTTACTGAATAAATTCTCACCTTTCAGACTTATGATGCTTCCTTAAAAATATGTTAAATTATTTTATATAACAAAGTCTATTTAGGGGCTAGCTATTATTTTCCATCAATCTAACAGTCTATTCTATACCAATATTACAATTTTAATTATAACATTCTAATAAAATAAGTGGGGTTATAAACTGTCTAATTTCAAAAGATTTGCCTATTTTCTACAGTTTGTTCTCTTGAAATAACTTTTTCCATTTCAAAAAATCCCAATGGATTTTAATTGTAATCTGTTTCATGAGTTAGCATTGAAACACCAATATTCCAGGAATAGTACATATTGGAAAAACAATAATACTCAGTGCTCTTCCTGAAACCATCAGGTTTTGAGTCTTTGCCCAATAAATCTTTTGATTATGAATTAGTTTTGTAAATGCTTTATGTTGGTAAAATGGTGCCCTCAAAAATAGACGTGAGCGTTCTATCTAAAAACGTATGTTGCCTATTAGTATAAATACATAAACACTCTACCTAATGCATCAGTATATTGTGTTTTTACAAGATAACAAAAGAGAATTGCAAATATTGTGTTTTTTAAGTGAAAAGCTAAAAAGCTGAGAATCAGAACTTGATCAGTGTAGATTCCACCAATATTTTGAATCTTCATAAGTATTGACTAAAGTGGTTAACTATTTTATGTCATTCTCTTGAGCAAAAGAACCAAAAGATTGAAAGAAATACTTAAATTCAACTCATGATTCCATTATCGAAGTCCCTTGACAACATCCCTACCAAGTAGTATTCAAACTACACTTAAATATTTTCAATAATAGGGAGCTCGCTGCCTCCTGAGATAGTCAGTTTCACTTTTCAGAAATTCTTTCATGGAATAACATTAATCTCCCTGTAACTTCCCTGGTGTAGAAGTCCTAATCTCTATGGCACTTGAAAATCCATCATATTTTTAAAGACAGATATCATATAATTTCTGAATCTCTTCTTATCCAGGTTAAGCATATTCAATTCTCCAATAAATGTCTCATCAATTGAGAGTGTCTAATCTTCTTACCATTAGTTTATTTGGCAACCCTAACTAATTCCTCTAATTTGTATGGGGCAGGAAGATGGGGAGAGGGGCTTTATTTTCAGTGTCTTCGGTGCCACAACTGACTACAAGAACTCGATTGAATTAGGCTCTTCTACTTAACTCAACGAAAATATTTGCTAAAATTAAACGGCATGAAAAGATGTTAGATTGGATTTGTTGTTGTTGTGCTGAAGCCAGTAACTAGAATTCAGATTTGAAAACAAGAGGCTTCAAGTCCTGCACATTCTAGAGTTACCAAAATTAAGTATCTGACACCAAGTCTCCTCACCTGTTCTTCTCAGCGACTTCAGAGATGCAAAGAGAGTCTAAGGAGACTTTGTGGAATACAAATGGTCTGAGAAATAATTAAAACCTCAGGCAACAGCTGGGTCTCCTTAATTAAGAAATTGTGATTGTGGGGTTCTACAGTCTCCTCTAAGGAATCTACACGTTCCCCACAGAAAACCAAAGTATGAGCACTTTCCATTATACCTGGCAAAACCTATACAGAGAAGATGGCATCTTCACTAGCCAGAAAAAAAAAAAAAAAGCCATTTTTCTTTTTCTATTCTTTCTTCACCTAATAGGTGAGCTGTTGAAGCCTGGAGGAGGGAGACGGGAGGGAGGTGTCTCTGACATAGACCACGCCCCCTCTTACCCTCCAGCCAGGTGTCCCAGTGCGGAAGGCATGAATGAGCAGCTGCGTCCCACTCCCAAAGCAGCTCTTGGAACCATAGCTGAAGCCTGCACTGGAGGAAGGTGAGAAGGGGAGATTTAGACAGAACTGATGACAGCTTTTAATTGCAAAAGATGATTGGAAAGTTATAGAGTCTGCCTAAGATATCATCAAGTGATGAAGAAAGAGATTTAATGGAATACTGATGAAGTCAATGATAGAGCGAAATAAAACGTATTTATGCACCACTGAGGGGCAATTACTCAATAAGCCAGTTATGAAGCTAGATCTTGCTGTTTTACTTTGATATTTTGAAGTCAATATAAAAAAAAAATACTAAGGCTGATCTGGACCAGTTCCTAACAGATGCAAGATATTCACTTTTTGCTATACAATCTTGAAATTAACTAGGTTTTATTGTGTTCCAAGATACTGTTAAACAAGGCCCTAACACCTACGATTTAAAATGGCATCTATAAAGTTCCTTGAGCCAACTCTGCTTAGTTGCTTTGCTGCCAAAAACTCCCTTTAATCAACTTGAGGCAGAATGTAGAAAACTTTTTTTACATTTCAAAGCAACTTCGGTTCTCCTAGTAGCAATTGTTTAATGTCAAAAGTTCTGATTGTTTAACTAATCTAAATACTAAATAGTCCATGCCTTACGATGCTAACTTTTATATACCATGCCATTTTACACCTTCAGGCCTTTGCTCCAACTGTTCCCTCTGCCTGAAAAGCCTTTGTCTGCCCCTACTGTGTGGGCTCTCTAGCCTTCTTTCAAGACTACAATAAGCGAGATCGCTCTTGTGGCACTTCCCCAATCTCTCATCTGGTTATTTCCACAGGCCCTTTCCAATACCTCTATGCCATCACTTGATGCACCATTGCATATTCTTTCTGTGTTTAGAAAGTGAGTTCCACAAGAACAGAAGCTATTTTATCTTTTCTTTGTAACTCTATCTTTTAGCAGGATCAAAGCATATAATTAATGATCAATAATTTTTTAAAAAAATAAATGGAGACATCTTCCTATTTGGATAAAAACACCTAACAAATGTGGGAAGGGAGAATAAGTGAGAACAATTGAGTGAAGTAGTATGAGCAATTATGTGATTCTGTCTCTAGATTTGAGGGTCTGTGTGAATCCAGGTGGCTTGGGGCTTTGGCCTGTAGGGGGCGCTGAAGAAATGGCTCTGGAACAGGGCACCCCAAAAAGAGCCAGAGGTAAGATTACCCCACACAAAAGATGAGACTCAGAAAGAATTATACCTTGAGAAAGGGTGAATAATTCCTTACTGCTGCACAAGCCAGGAGTAAGAACTATTGCCTGGGACCTGGGGGTGGGAAAAAGTTTTTTTTCAAAAGATTTCCCTGAGAATAAATGGCCACTGTCCAGCCTTCACATATGTTTTGGAACTGGATCTACACTGTTTGCATGGGTCTAAAAACTTCAAATACTTATAATTTAACATGGACCGTGTTCTAGTGCCTAATTTAAAGTGGACTCAAATTAAATGCCCTTAGGTGACTGGTAGAAGCAATAAAAATCTTCCCAAGGAGAATGCATGCTCAAATTTAACCTCAACACTGATCGAATTATAATCAATATGAACTCACAATGAAAAAAAAAAATCACAAAATAGAAACGAAAGCAAGATACCATGAGGCAAAGGAAAATAAAACAATAGGATGATATATGAAAATTCATTAGATAGAATTATGATACAGAATATAAAATAAATGTTTAATATTTTAAAAAATAAAAGAATTAAAAGTATATTACAAGAATAAGACTCAATACATATCTATACATAAAAGGAATGGCATGCTTTTTATAATATTCATAGTTCCCTTAAAAATGTATTAAATTCAACTAAATTTTATATCACTTTATAACAAATTGAGTAATATGAAACAGAATAAAATTTCTTTTTATAATATAACAATTAATTATAGGACCTATAATAGTTTAATCTTGACATGATTATTGTCATCTATATGAGCTATAAATTATTTTAGTGGATTTTATAAAATTATTTAAATAAAATAAATATATCGCTGTTTTAATAAAAAATGAAATTAGACTTTTTCTAACATAAAGTATGTCTGGTTTGACTATTTCTTTGACAAAGGGGACTGGCTTTGACAATTAGGTCAAAGTTTTCATTGTATATTTCTAAAGCATGTTAAATGCACGAGAAGTTAAATGCATTTGAAATAAAATACTGTATTAGTAAAATTGTGTTGAAATTAACAATATTTTTATTTCCTAATCCTTTTAAACATGTTAGATTAAAAAAAGTGACTCTAAGTGTAAGAGTACCAGATAAAATTTAGTCATTTCTTAAGACTTGGTGAAGACTTTAAGGATAAAGCGGGGATTTTGGCATTTTCCCAGACACTGAGAAATAAATGACTGAAATGACTACATAACGTATTCCTTTGAAGGGCAGAGCTAGTTTGAATTCTTTGCTTTAAACAAAATTGAAGTAGAAACCTAATTATTAGCTACTAGATCATTAGAAATAATTTTTTATGATAGATCCCCAGGTAATTTTAGGTGTAGAAGCCAGAAGTAGTCAAATGAACTGAGTGACAGTACTATAACAAAACCTAGTCTTTTCACACCTATCTGTGTATGAGAGCAAGACTTCTCACACAAACATCTATAAAAATAAAAACTAGGTATAAATTAATGCTGAACTTCCTCTTGTTTTAGCAATAAGTCATTTTCATCTAAGGGAATCACAAACTAAAAGAGTAAAAGTTCTATTAATCTCATTTAGAAAAACAATTCCAATAAAATTTTGATTTTTTAAAAATAGTTATCAGTATTTATAATATATTTATCATATTTTGATCAATTATGTACTAGTTATACTGGTTATGATAATTTAATTCAGACCAAAAAGTTTTAATACTTAGATACTTAAATTGCAGAAAATAAATTTTAAAATTTAAATTTACATACATATAATTATGATAGGGTGATTGATAAAAGGGTGATTCAATAAAAATTAGTTTACATACATATAATTATGATAGGGTGATTGATAAAAGGGTGATTCAATAAAAATTAGTTCTCAAAATTAAGATAATTTTTTCTAGATGACGTGAAATGGAAAAGTGAGTTAAAGGATAGGTAGATGATAGATAGATAGATAGATAGATAGATAGATAGATAGATAGATAGCCAGACAGACAGATAGATATAGATATAGAGAGATATAGAAATTAAAAAAGGAAAACTACATAACTTCCAAATGTTAAAAAGTCTCATTCATGTATCTTTAACTGGACATGGCAAGTATCCAATCATTGTGTTATTTAAATTACACTGAATATAATTTTAAAAGAAATGTAATTATTTTCTTTGAAATATCAATATTTATAATATATCAGAAAATATACTTACAAATTTTTAAACTTATGATAAAATATTTTAGTGTTAACTTTAAAAAGTGTAACAGATGGTCCATAAATTTCAAAATTCATTTGGGGTTGTATACGTAAAAATCTTCAAAGACTACAGTTTTAGTATACAAGACTCTAGACTTGTGGCTCTAAACCTCTCTCTGGTGAAGGACCATTTCTTTAAAAGTCCACACTTTTGTGCAATAAGTGGTTCTTCTGCATTTGACTACTTTACAGCCCTTGCCATATGTGAATTGATATGCAAGTTCCAAAAACTTGTTTATACCCTGTTCAACAAGATGCATCCACCACAGTAGTTTTAAAAAGGTCCACATATTTTTTGACACTCCTCTCTTCAAAAAGTGGAGTCCTACATCCCTCACCTTGAGAATGGGCTGGATTTAGTGACTTGTTTCTAATGAACAGAATGTGGCAGAAGTTATTATGTGTGACCTCTGAGACTAGTCATAAAAAGCACTGCAACTTCTCTCTTTTGGATCAATAGCTCTGGAAAAGCCAGCTGCCATGTCATAAGGATGTGGAAACAGCTGTGTGAAAAAGTCCATGTGGAAAAGAACTGAGGTGTCCAGCCAACAGGCATGGGAGTTGAGTCATCTTGGAAGTGGATCCCTTGCCCCAGTCTACCTTTCAGATAAATGCAGCCCCAGCCAACAAATTGACTGCAACCTAAAGAAAGATCCTGGGCCAGAAACAACCAGCTAAGAAGATCCTGATTTTTTTGAACTACAGAAATTGCTGCTAAAATAAAAAATGAAATAACTAATGAAATAAAAAATTTGTATTGCTGTTTAAAGCCATTAAGTTTGGGGATAATTTATTTTATATAGATAAGTGATATAGCCACTAGTTATGGGCTTGGATATTCTGGCAATGCTCAAACACTGACAATTTTTACTCGTGCTCTCAATTTCAGTACTTGTCTGTTAAGTTACCTGATAGTTCACGGATTAGCGCAGATTCATGGATTATACTTTGAGTAGTGGTGCCCTTGACATCTTGTCATTGTTTCAAACACAGTTGTCATTGCTTTCTAGGTTTATCTTCCACTCATATTCCCCAAACAAATGGATTGATACTTTCTAAACAATTCCTTTTGAATTGGGCACCAGTTCCTGATCTAAGCAGTTATGAGCAGGGTTACAGACTCATGTGACTTAAATAGCAAATCTATTTGGAAAGAGCTTCCTCAAAGAAGGATGAAGCACACGGCAAACATTAGATTTCTATGAACTCTATGGCACATTCTTCAAATGCCACTTAGGCCTTACTTATTCCATGAAGTCTCCTAAATCAGTCTAACCAAGATCTAATCAATGGTTGGACACCACAACTCCTACCCCTACTGCTCTGCTCTTCTACCAAAAGCTATGCTGCTCTCTATTGTACCAATCACCAAAAACAAGTTGTAAATTGCAAAGGGCTAAGAGTGAATCCCAAAAGAATTTCAAATCAGCCACAGTCATTCTCTGAAAGTTTCTCCACTAGCTTGTTTCACTAAATAGCAAACAAGTGTCAAAAAGTTAAGGTTGCTGTGATGTAATTTTAATACAACATGACAACTATCATATTGCCCACGAAGAGAAATAAAAATGTATAGACAGTATACTCACAGACGATTTTGTACTACAGTCAGGGAAATAATATAAGCACTGTTGAAATGAAATGCTGAGGCACTTATCTTTGGTCATGTCGCATATTTACATGGTCATAACTTTAAGAAATAATAATTGTCACATGTGCTCCAGTGCAGATTGCCCTTGTCAGATTCTTGTAGGTCACCACTCCAGCATTATGGGCTTTATAAAGTACGATCACGTTGCTATGCCACATCTGTAAGAAATTGAATACGAACTGCAGCTGAATTTATATTTCAAGGTAGCGGCTTGCAGCTGCACATCATTTGTTTTGTCTTGTTTAAAATAGCTCTAAATCATGTGCCAGCTACTGTAGGCTCCAGATACTATTAATTAGGGATGGAAAACTAAAGCAGCATCTTGTCCTCTGGAAGTTTGTGCCAGGTTGTTTCCAAAGACCCGTCTCGAGTTTCTGCAATCCCACCAGAAGTTTCTAGGCAATTGGGGGATTTTTCTAGAGAGTGGTCCTCCATGTGGTCCAAGAATGACTTGTTCAAAAATCACTCAAGAAGCTTACTGAAAATGCACTTTTCTATACCTAGCCCTGGACTCACTGAATCTGAATCTCTGGGAATAGGCCCAGAAATCTGTATTTTAAGCATATTCTTAAGTGCATTAAAGTTTGAAAGCCACTGTAATCTGGAGCCGACTCTAAAATCAATCATTTTCTCAGAAAACAAGCAGGATTTTACTCAACTAGAAACCTCAGTCTGCCTTTCATAATTTTCTCCCAACAATACTCCTTTATTCAAGGTCAGTAAACTCTCATCTACTTCAATGTTCTCCTTACCAATTATAGTGAAATTCAGGACAAAGGATTTTACTGACTTCCACTAGTCGGTAAAGTCCAAATATGAAATATCTCACCACTCGATGAATTTGACCCTATAGGAGTCAGACTGCATCCTGATTCATTATGAGAAAGAGAGTGCATCTCTCCTTGTAATATAAAAAGCTCCCAGAACAGGCATGCTGGGTAAATAAGTGTTGCCATGGCATCGTGCTCCTCTGTGGCTTCCCCTCATTATAGATTTAGTTGTAAACATCATTCTTGGCTAAGTTCCTCCTTTGTACGACTCTTTTGTGATGTACTAAGTGTGAATATATGCGGCCACTCTTTGCATACATTTAATGTACTGATGTTGATCCTGGCACTAAAATAAAGAAATAATCCCCTCCCCCAAACAGTCATCGCCATGAGATTAGTAGCCCTTCAATAAATATGTGTGGAATGAATGACCAAATAAGTCCCACTACTCTGTTATCTCATCATAGGTGTCATTAACTTGCTGAGAATTTACTTAAAAAATCCCACGGGCTCTAGCGTAGCCCATAACAGATCAAGGGTTTTGATGCCTTACTAAATTTCTCATCGTATATACATCTTTCCTTTGGCGAGTTGTTTCCTTATCTTCCTCTCTATCCTATCTCTTTTTTATGTTCATATTCTGCCCATTTTCATGACCCTCTATTAAAAATGTTTATTATTTCTCCTGCAAATGGGCAACTGCTCTTTTCAGCTCATAAATGTCCTAACATATTCTTTTGGTGTCCAGATTATGGCTGAAAGTAAATCTTTTAAAACAATTCTGCTGCACAAAAGCCCTTCCTGATCTTGAAACTATATATATATTTTTTATATAGCAACCTACTGTTCAACTTTTACTTCATGTTCATCAATGAACCAAGTCATCTGGAGGCTAAACATTCTAGGAGCTGATATGTTGAGTGACTTATTCCTGCAACCACAAAACATCCAGTCACAGGAGAAAACTCAGGACAACTTCTGTGTTTCCTAGTGAGCTTGCTACTTGTTATATACTTGACAGTGACATTTCTCAAATGTGGGCCTATCTTTCAAGAAAACACACAAGTTTTCCTTGTGCATTGATACTTAACTAGATTGTGGCTCAGGTTAGCCTGAAACAGCCCATGTTTGTATTTATTGTCTTGGTATAATTATTCATAGCACCCCCAAAGTGTGCAGTTCAGCCACGGAATTATTTAGCCATCCTACTCACAACCCTCAGGTTTTAGATAGAAGAAGAGTACAGTGCTCACGCTTTTCCCCTTCTTTTCATCTCATCCTATCCCACTAAACTATCCCATTTAGAACAATAGAAGAGTAAAATAATTGTCATTTTCAAACTAGCCCTTCGCCTTGAACTCTTTTGAGTAAAGCTGGGATGTGGCACAAGGTAGAACAATTTGATGTTACCAGTGAAAGATGATGTGACTCAAATCAGAGCCACATTCTTACAGATATTCAGTTATCTCTTTCCTCAGTAACCTTACAACAGTCAATTCAAATGTACTCTTATAACTAATGCACTAATTACTGATTCCCAAATTCAACTAACTCATTCATTAATTCACAAATATTTGTTGAGCACCTACTATGGTCTCAGCCATAATTATCCTTTTGTAACTTGGACTAGATAGGTAAAGGCTTTTTTAGATGGGAGGTATTTTTTTAATAGTCAAGGAAGACATGAGCCCCCCAAAACAAGAAGGAGGCAGCCATGTAACAAAATGAGAGTTAAAAAATCGGCAACCATGAGTTAAGAAGACAACAAACATGTGCACGTTTCAAACTAAATTTTTAATCCATGTTTAGTTTTTTTAATTGTTATATAATTATTTAAGACAAGCTCACTAATAAAGCATCTATGTATAGGTATAAATTGGTAAGATTCTCAATCCTGTTTATATTCCATATGTTGTTGCTTTTGCTTTTGGTGTATCTGATACGTAATCACAGTGAAGATTTATATAGATGATTGTTTGGTAAAAACTAAATTCTGAAAGCTTGATATTTCCATTTATTTTCCCAATCATCTCAAATTTCCAAACAGCAATTACCATCTTTCTCCACATCCTTTGCCTTCTCTTCTATAACCTAAGCTACTGGGCAGCTCCATAGAGTAGCTAAGGGATTGTGGAATGGGGAAATCTTGTTCTAAAGTAAATTGAGAGAGATTTTTAAGTTTTAAGCTCACTCATTAGTCAAATGAATTATACACAAAGCAAGAAGCGTTTTGACATTGATTATGAGGGAAGAAAATGTTTTCTGGAAAGGCCTCTCATCCTCACCTGATTCTGGGCACTTGGCATGCATTTGATAAATTCAGGTCTAATTAAAACTATAAGAATCATCACCTGAGGCAGACCTGAATCCATCTGGCCAATTGTTTATTCTCAGACAGAAGTATCCAAATTTCCTGGATGAGGGGGTCCAGTGTCCAACCTGATTCGGCCACCGCTAGATAGGAGCGTTGCCCTAAGAGCTTTGACTTTCTCTACCAAAATGGGAGGCGGTGAATCAGGGTGTGCTGTCATCTCACATGTTCCTTCTTGGGAAAGCTGTCATCTGTCTCTAAGTCCATGAGCATCCATTAGTTAAAAAACAGACCCTGCCCCTGACAATGATTGTAGCAACATATACTTCATGGTAATGAGTCTAAGATGTTGGGGATAATAATGATCATAAATACCTTTTTCTTAGGTGACTTATGGCAAACACTGGGCTTGCGAAGACATGACCTTCCTTCTCCTGTAGTAAAAAAAACTATACCTATTATTGTTTCTGAATAGTAAAAGTTTCTGAATAACAAAATTTTATGTTGTATTGCAGCTGGCTCATATGCCCTTCTACAAGTTCCCCAGGTAATTACTTTTATTAAATATTATCTTTGCTGTGAGGTTCCCCTCACAACAGCTCCCCTTCCTTGGTCTAACCAAAAATCTTTTAGCCACACTCTGACTAAATGTTTTTCAGAGAAAATTTTTATTTAAATATATGTAAACAAAGCATGAGTAGATGGTACACAAAAGCTGAAAAATCCCCAATGCTTCATTTCCTGTCCATCCTTCACCTCATTTACGTGGGCCGGAGGGATGTGGAATGTTCCGGTTGCTGCCACCATGCTGCCTCAACGGAGTTTCTTAAAAACCTTAGAGCTGCTTAGCTATCACAGACAATCTCAGCTATGAGCTCAGCTCTTGAATTTTTCTGAAATCTGTAGCTCACACATTTCTAGCCTTTCAAATCTTTGAAATAGCAAGTGCATGAAGGAGAAGGATGCAGACTGAAACCCTGGCACTTGGAAGCTTCAAGTAGTATTTTGCATTCAACTAACAAGAACAGGAAAGTATCCACAATACACAATGGTATGGAAGTATCCTTTGATCTAGTAAGACCTTCTTAGCTGGACAATGCTTTGGAAAATAACTGAACTGAATTTTAATCCCAGCCCTCGGTTTGAAAAATGAGGATTCTGGGGCCCAGAAGGCTGCAGGGACTTTGAGGAGCTAAGCAGAAAGTAGAAGCTGATATTCAGTGCCCTTTTCAGTCTACCACAATATTGTTGATTGAAAATAATATATTTCTGTGTTTGCATTCTTGAGTCTGTAGAGCCTCAGCATAAGGTTTTGGCATAGTGTAGTACAGTGTCTAATCCCATCCCCCACCTGCACCCCCACTGTAACGCTTGCCCAATCCTAAAAACCATATAAGGAATTTGAATCTCTATCATAGTTCCCAATTAGCTTTGACAAACTTGATGTCTTGCCAACCAATATACTACATCACACCCACTGACTCCAAAAGGCAAATGATTCTATTAAATATCTAGACTTAATATCTCAGCTAAAAATGGCCATCTGTTCACTCTTAATTACCATCATCCTAAAACACATTTGACAATCTTAAAGAAAAACTCCACTTGTAGAGAGAGCTGAGGATTTGAATTTTTAGCCTTTCTGCTGAAGAGCTATCAATTCAGCTTAATATTATCTCAAACCTGGTTCAAGTCCTACTGGAAATAGAAACACACAGTTTTTTTAGATGGATCCTAAAACACATTCTTGCATTTATTTATTTAAAAAATTTTAAGAACAAATTGTGGAGTAAAAAACCAACAAAGTAGGCTGCCTTTCTTGTTCTTCCTTTTTTTTTTTTGCCTTTCTTCTTAACTTTAATATTTTCTTGAAAGAAAATAATCAGGGGGAAAAATTCAGCTGCCAGGTGTACTTTGTCATTAATTGGCTTAATACGCCAGCCAAGAAACCAGCTAGCTACATTAACCTCCTGTCATCGTCCCTGTGTGCCTCTCAGAAAGACTCTCCTGGGTCCTTATTCTTGTGTCACTCCTGCAGAGATCTGATTTGTGTGTAGTCATTTAAAGTCTCTTTTGACGTTTTGAAAAGCCAGAATCTCAACAGCTCTCAACATTGCAGGCAGAACTTTAGCTTTGGTTCCACTATACATCAGATACTTTTATAAAGTGAAAAAGCCACTACACCTGAAGAAATTTACAGCAGAAAATGGAATTCCCTACCAATTCGAAATAAACTTACAAAAGCTGTTAGTTATTCATAACCAAGACTTTTTTGACTTTAACTGTTAGCCACCCAAAAAAACCAAAATATTCCCATCAGAAAAAAAAAGTATTCTATATTAGGAGTTACTTTTGGAAATGAAGAAGAGCGAGTTGAACTGCCTCCGGCCATCTGTGTATGTTTTTTCACTTTTGTAACCTTTGCTGATTGGAATGCATTCTGGTGTCTTGGCCTCTCTTGAGGAAAAACAGGCAATTAAGAAGCTTTCCAGAGACCAACAGTTGTACAGGAATGACTTTCAAGCAGCATTTAGTCACTTATTTAGGAAATAATTAGTATTACTTACTATGTAATAATTTCTGTGCTAATATCTGGAACTATGGACCATGGGCCAGGTAGACAAGTTTGCTGTCTTAATGAAACTTTTGGTCAAGGGAGAGAGAGAGACCAAAAACACTGCTTAACTAATTACGCAAATAGAAGAAAAATGGTCTGTCAAAGAAGTCTGGACCTTTTAAAAAATAATTCTCAAAAAAATGGTGACCAAATTCAGTGTTTTAAATACTGACCTATGAAAAATATAAGAATTAATATTCATTTAATTGTTAATATATGTCAAGGGCTTTACATATATCATTCATTTAATTTTTACAAAGATTTGTGTAACTAGATACAAAGAAAACCAAAGCTCAAAAAGTGCAAGTGTCCAGAATAAAAACATGGCCCGTAAGTTATAAAGCCAATAATCATATCCACATTCATCTAATTCAAAATTCATGCATTTACTCCCACGCCTTCTGACTTTCTCAACTGAGTCTTCTTTGGCACCTTAACTGAAAAGATCACACTGCTTCAGACTTCTCTTTCATCAGTTAGGAGTAGGCATACAAGGTTCTCTAGCCAATATCTTTATCTCCGGTGAGAATAATTGTGCAAGAGTCTAAAAACTTAGTCTCGATCTATGGAAGATCTCCAGTGAAGACAATATCCACCCCCCTCCAATGGCAACACATTCTGATGTTTCATGATTTCACAAGCATACCAATACTCAATGAGCATCTACTATCTTAGCAAGTTCTCGGTGCCAGATCCAGTTTCAGTGCTAATATAGGGTTGAGCTCTTATAAGAACAAAGCCCAGAATTGAGAAGTTAAATAGTTTATATATTTCAAAATTCATTAGTCATAAAATAATGAACTAACAACAAAAAAATCTAACTTCCTAAGCATATTACAGTCTGATTATATGTCTTTTGTTCTAAACTCCAATAAAGGATGGTTTTATTTGCCTCCTGCTAGACATATACAGCAAAAATTTTATATTTTCTAAGGAGAAAACACTATACACACAATAGAATGGCTAATGTATAATTTAAACAAACAATCCAAGTGTTGGTAAGGATGTGAAGCACTACTGTTGAAAATGTAAAATACTACAATCATTTTGGAACAGTTTGGCAGTTTCTTAAAATGTTAAACATATACCTATCATACCACTTATCTGGTCCACACCTAGGTTTTTACCCAAGAGAAATGAAAATATATCCACAGTAAAACTTATACACAAAAGTTCATATCAACCTTATTTGTAATAGTCAAAAAATGGGACCAGCTCAAATGGTAAATGGATAAACAACTAGTGATATGTCCATATAATGGAAACCTACTCAGCAATTAAAAATAAAACTATTAATATTTCAACAAATTGAAATTTCATATGAATCTCAAAATCATTATGCTTAGTGCAAGAAGCATGGCAAAGAGCATATACTGTATAGTTCTATTTATGTAAAATCCTAAAAAAGTATAAACTAATCTATAGTGACAGAAAGCAAATCAGTGATTGCCTGTGGATCTTGACAAAGGAAGAGAACGGATCACAAAGGGGATGGAGAAAATTTTAGAGAGAAATAATTGTTAACTTGATTATTTTGATGGTTTCACGGGTCCATATATTTGTCAAAACTGATAAAATTGCACACTTTAAATATGTCTAGTTCATTGTATTTCAATTTTACCTCAGTAAAGTTGTAAAATAAATTAATGCGCTTTTTCTAATTGTCCCAACTCCAAGTCAGTGCAGCGGATTGCTGTCGCTGTTCCATATTTACAGGTATCTCATAGTCTCTACTGTTGAGCCCAATTCCCAAGTTTGATCACATTAAACTACAGAGTAATAAAATGTTGTTTTGGAAAGCAGAAAGAATAGAAGCATTAACGCACAGAATCCATATGTGGTGGTTAAGTACAAAGATCTCAGACTTAGACATACACAAGTTAGGATCTCAGTTCTGCCTCTCACTTGCAATGTCACCTTGCATAAAACTAAATTTCCTGTCTCACTTTCCTAACCTGTAAAATGGAGATAATAATACTATTGACCCCATGAAGTTATTTTTAGATATTCAATAAGTTAATACATATACGGCATGGGCCTGGCCCAGACAGGTTCTTAATAAACGAAAACTCTGCTGCTACACTCAAATGGTACCCCAAAATTTCTAATTCTTTAAAATAGTCATGTTACTGTAAGGTACATGAAATGATCTAATGAGCCTGCATAGCTCCTTGATGGCAGTTCTAGGAACCAATGATTGATTATGCCTTGTTCAAATTTCCTTAATTGCTGGGTGTGTTTTCATTGGGGATTTTCCTGCAATAAGAGTATAACCAAGGCACTAAGTTTTCTCAGTTTCTATCCACCTCCTCTTCCTGTTTTTGTAGTCACATCAAAGTCTTTTAATGAGGTTTTTAGGCCTAAAATACTAGATATAGAGGTTTATCCAGAAAACTGCTATATCTTTCTCTTTATATGTAGATTAAACTTTTCTATACCTTGTCCTTCAACAAGTGATCCCTTACAATTTGGAACTCCCTCCTTCTGGTATACAGTTGGAACTCAATAAGTGTTAATACCTTTATTTCCCTCGTTCCAGATTTAGGTTTATCAACAGAGCACTGCAGTGTACTTGATAACATAGCAATCACATGGGACTATAGGGGTTAGAGACAGATTCTATTAAGAGGCTCATGAGGATTGCACTGAAATTCAAATGTAATAGATGCATTGTTTTAATACTACAGCTGCATCTTATCCTAACTTGATAGTAGCACTCAATTTTTATCATTTCAAAGTAGATATTCACTTCATTGACTATAAGGAGATAGGGGCCTAAATAAGTAGGTGCCTATTCTATGCCAGCCACTGTGCTAGAAGCTTTCTGTATCATTTCTATAAATCTTCAAAATAAACCTCTCCTGTTTTACACATGAGATAACTTAGGCTTGACTCGCTTAAGGTTGTAGATGTAGTATAAAATAATGAAGCCAGAATTTGAACCTAAACAGGATTTTGGCTATATAACCTATGTTCTGTATATTCTATACATTATAACATATCACATCTCATTCTTTGTGGGTTTAGAAAGGATTACCTTTCAAATTTACCTAGGAATTTGTCTTTCAAATGGAGACACTTCTAAGAGTAAATGTGACGAAGAGAATTTTAGTAATTATGCCAGGACAATAGGTATAAACTAGCAGTCTGCTAGTCAGACCGAGGTAGATGATTAACCTATTCTGAGTTGTCAATTGTACAAGCAACATTTCAAAGCAAAGAGATATCAAGCAAGGAGGTAAGAAGAAAATTTGTCACATGCTGAATGCTGGCCAAATAGGCTTTCTGGAAAAGAAAGACATGACCTGGATTTTAGGGAAAATATTTGGGGATACAATCTAGTTCCTCACTACTCATAGTGTATTCCGAAGACTACCAGCAGCACCAGGGAGCTCTGTCAAAAATACAGAATCCTGAGTCCCACCTCAGACCTAATGTATCAGAACCTGCATTTTAATGAGAGATTCTGATGATTACGCATTAAAGTTTGAGGAGCACTAGTCTATAGGTCTATGCATTTGCTTACCATCTAAGTAACTTGGGTAGCTTTAAAAAAAAGATTCTATAGATTTTTGGTTGGACTCAAGAATCTACAGTTTAGAATGGCTCTCCATGAAATCCTTGGGGGCAGCTTGGTTTGGGGCCCACTAATCTAGAGTGTCAGATGTAAGGGCCCCAACTTTTCATCCAAATCATACAGGGAGTTAAAACAGCTTGAGACAGCTTGAGATACTCTGAGATTCACTCTATTTACATTTTTATCAAGAACTTTATCTATTTTCAGCCACAAAATCCTTTGAGAGCTAGATTCCATAATAGGAAAGTATATTAGCTGAGGAATTTTGAATGAAATGAAGCAAAGCATAATTTATCCAAAGAAGGCCTTCCAGCTCCTAGAGAAAATCCACATAGCCATAAGTGTAGCCAGACACAGACACAAACATAAAATGAGACCGAGAAGATAGCCAAATGTTGCTTCCCAATACATTCACAGCCATGATGACTTGGTCTGTATGAGAACATCTGCTCCTCAACCTTTTTCCCAGGTCCAGAGTTGTGTACAGTCTATGTTTCTATGCCATTTATCAAGGTAAAGTTACCCAACAGAAGCTAAGCCTAAACAAATATAGACACCTTGCTATGTTATACCCATTCTTCTTTCCACCTTTTTTTCTGACAGTAAATTTGTTGCTAAGTGTTTAATGGATCTCTAGTAAAGCAAGGTTCAGGTATTAAGTTCCAATGACTAGAATGAATCTAAAAACCCAGACCTTAATATGTGGTTTGAAAAGATACAGCATCAAATTCATAAACAATGTAGTCTAGAATCAGGACAAAACTCAAGGTTGTGAACAAAGATGTTCACATTCAAACTCTGAAATAAGAATGGTCTAGAAAAGTAAAATGACAGAAAGCCAGAAGAGAGTACTAATGACTTGGCCTTCTGAATCAGGTCCAATAATAGTCCCTATAGCTACCAAACTACAGTTGATCCGTTTGAAATTATAGATCTCTCAGATGCAAAATTTCCATTCTTTTTATTCTCTGCCCTTTGTCATAAAACCTCATTACTGCTGATTACTTTTTCTATTTTGTAATAAAAGAAAAGGACAACACACATCCCAGTAATCATGCTCTATATTCAATAATTGTTAACATTTAGCTTTATTTGCTCTATTATCTAAATTTTTGCTGAACTATTCCCAATCATTAACTCTAAATATTTTAGTTCACTTCTCCTAAGAATACGCTCTCATACATAACCACAATACCACTAAAACACCAAAGAAACTGACAAAAATAATTCCCTAATGTCACCTGATATCCAGTATCCTCGAACTTCCCCCAATTGTCTCCCAAATGTCTTTACCCCAACAATTTTTGATAATCTTTAAAGAGCAAAGTTGAAAGAATTTTTTACTATGCTTGTTTCACATCTTTGCATCTATCTGTATGCATTCTTTACCATCAATACATCTGGCTTTTTGACATATTTCAAAGTGAAGTGCATCAGTACAGTTTACTCTTAAATATTCTGTATGCAAATCATTAAGTAGAGTTCAATATTGTTCACAATTTTTTCTCTTGATGAAAAATTGACATACAATGAATAAAAATGCACAAATGTTATATTTCATTTGCTGAGTTTAAACAAATGCATATATCTGTGTAACCCCCAGTCCATTACAAGAAATAGAACATTACCCAGAAGTTGTTTCAAAACCCTTCCCAGTCAGTCTCTTCCCACATACCCCCCTCAGAGACAAGTACTGTTCTGATGTTTTGATGTTTTCACCATAGATTAGTTTTGCCCATTATAGAACATCACATAAATAAAATTATACAGTATATGTTCTTTTAGAGTTAGCTCCTGCCACTCAAAACGGTGCTTTCGAGAATCATCCATATTGTTGGATGCATGAGTAGTTCACCTCTTTTTATTGCTGCGAAGTACTTCTTGTAGATTGTTTCTAGACTTTGGCTATTATAAATAAAATTTTTATGAAAATTCTCATACAAATGATTTTTGTGAACATATGTTTTCATTTCTCTTGGATAAATACTTAGAATAAGAAATCCTGGATCCAAGAGTAGGTAGATGTTTAGTTTTATGAGAAACTTCCAAACCTTTGTTCAGAGTAAAAGTATCATCTCACACTCCCACCAATGAGCTATCTTTTTAAATTCCTTCCTTCTACTTACTTTGGGTTTACTTCATTGTTCTTTTTCTATGCTTTTTAAAGTGGATCCTCAATTATTGATTTGACCTTTCTAATCTAATATAGGCATTTGAAACTAAATTTGCCTATAAACATTGCTTTAGTGGCTTCCTACAAATTTTGATATTGTATTTTGTTTATTTTAGTTTAAAATATTTTCTAATTTCTTTTGTGATTTATTTTACTCATAAATTATTTAGAAGTTTTTTTTAAATTTTCAAACTACTCGAGGTTTCCTAAATATCTTAGTGTTATTGGCCTATTATTTAATGATATTATGATCAGAGAAAAAATTTTTTGAACTATTGAAGCTTGTTTTATGGTTAAGCATATGATCTATCTTGATGAGCATACCATGTGCATTTGAAAAGAATGTTTATTCTTAAGTATTGAGGTATTAATATTTTATAAATGCCAATTAGGTCAAGTTTGTTGATAGTCTTGTTTCAATCCTCTATATCTTCACTTTTTTTTTTTTTTTTTTTTTTTGCCTTGGTTTTCTATCTATTGCCGAGAGTGTAGTTTTTAATCTCTAACTATGGTTTAAGAATCATCTATTTCCCCTTCTGTTCATTTTTTCTTCATGCATTTTACAACTTTTCTTTTCCAAAACAGGATTCTTAACAAAATGTTTAACCTGAATTTTATCAAGCCTTTGAATCTATCTAATTTCTTACCCTGAAGAAAACAAATTAAACAACATTATGAGGAAAAATCAGGCACATCCAACATAAGGGACAGTTTATAAGATAACTGGCATGTTCTCTTTAAAATATTAAGGTCATAAAAAGGGATAGATTAGGAGTACTGTCCTATCTTATGTGACTTAGGAGTCATATTAACTAAATGCAATGCTCTTTTTTAAATGTCTGATCATTTTTGCATAAAAAACCAAGAATTGAGAGACATAGCATTTTATAAATGTTCCACTTTGAATATGGGAGAGGAATGTAGCCAGATTACATAGTACTGAATGCACAAAGGAGACAAGTCTCATTGAAAGCAAGGACAGTGCAGCGACCCAATTTGAGGAGGAATCCTTCAGTAATTCCCCTGCGAAAACCCTGGAAGCTAGATTTATAGCATCAGGGGCTTCTGGAACTTTGTGTGATGGTGCCAGAGGTAAAGAAAAGGAATTGTCACTATAATCATTAACGCCACAATTCTGTCTCCACTGGAAACCACCAACCACCATAAAGGAAAGCAGAGTTGTTCACTTATACTGCTTTTAGCTTGGTTTTTGTTGTATATATTGTACTGAGTGGCCCAAATCCCCACTTCCGGAATGAAGAATTTGTTCCCCACCTCCTAGAAAGATCATCAGAGCTCTCTGTGGAAAGCCTTCTCTGGGAAGTGCCTCATCAGAAGAGAGCCATCGCACCCAATATCACTGCTCCTTTCTGGGGCAGGCTGTATTCAATGACTGGTCAAGATAGAAAAGTTTTTTCCCTCACTCGAACTTGGCGCAAATCTAAAGGACCATGCCAGCTTCAGAGCTTCCCACGGGGTCGGCTGAGCCTTTATTAGATAGAACCACAGCCAATCTCTCCTTCTGCCATGTCCTCCTTGTTCCATTCCTTCCATACTTCTTGATTCCAAGAATACTCTCGAGTACCCTTCCTGTGAGCTGATTTCCATCTAAGAGTCAGTTTCCTGGAGAATCCAACCTGCAGCAAGTTTACATAGCCAATTACTTTTAGAGAGTTCACAATACTTTCACTGGCATTTCAATAGAAACCAAATTTACTCAGATTTTTCAGGAGAAATTGAGGCACAAAATTTCTGTGACTTGCTTAGATTATCCAAAGTTGTGCAATTAGATTATCCAATATTGTGCAAAGGCAGTGTGCCAAGGCATACTCAAGAGTCACGTAAATCTGCTGCCAAGTTTTCATCTCTGTATAAAATTTATTTTTGCTACAACAGAGTAAAACTTACCATTCCGGCAATGTGTGCCAGATGGAATGTTAAGATTCATGGATTTGCAGAGTGAGGCACAGAGCAGGGAGTAACAAGTTTAGAATAAGTGTTAAGAAGCAGAGTATTCAAAGAAAGAAAGCGTGTTAACTAGAAATGTGATACACTCTCCTCCTGATTATATAAGAGAATGTAGGCAGGACAATAAATCTACTGAAACAGCAACACCACATTAAAGGGTGACAGTGACTATTGCAATAACTGTAGTTTCAGCAATGCTGAGAAACATAGTTTTACAGTAGTTACATTGCTGTTTTTGATGTGTATTTAATATTTGCATATTTTCCATCAAAATTTCCAGCATTCCAAGTTAGCACTAAGCACAAAAACATTGAGACCCCCTGAGCTGGGGATTAGAACCCCAGAAATTGGGCCCCCCCAGCATAATTACTACCTGAAGCCATATGTTCAAACGGAAGAACAGATATACTTTTTGTTATCCCAGATTGAGAAGCTTGTGCTGTTTCCTAATAAAATTAAGTTTATTGGCATTTGAAGCATGTTAAACACGGGACTGCTAATCAGAAGAGAATATAAAGAAAAGAGGAGGCATTTACTTAAAAAGCAAAGCCAGCATTTTGATGTCCCTGGATCTGTTCAGCATAAAGATGTGGCCCCACAGAGTGAATAAAAACATGGCACTTCATTTTGACAGTGTCTACACTGCCTTTTTATTTTCTTTTCTAAGTTTGTTGGCACGTTCCCTGCCGTGTACATTCCCTCCACTGAAGCCTATCAGCTCCACAGCACAAAGCCTTCTTTGTACCCCTGAAAGTGAAGTATTGATAAGCTCAAAGGAATTAGATGAGACGGGTCTTTGGTTCTTTCCGGCATCAGTGAGGTCCAATTTTCAAAACGTCTGTGGCTGAGGCTCCAGAGTCGCATATGAACTACTGTATTCAGTGACTTACTGGCAAATCTGCAACTATTTGACACAGACTAAAGCCGAAAGTCTGCTCTCCACCATCAAGATTGGTTGCAGTAATAATCCTACTAAATTCATCACATAACCACACAACCCTTTATTTCATGCAAGCTAGTGAAAGTCACTAAATGCACTTACAGGTCTTGCTTTTAAAGATATTTTTTTTTTAAAAAAAAAGAAAATATTTTAAATATGAAGCCAAAAGTGGAGGTGAGTTTTAGTCCTCTGTAACTTTTTATCTGTAGCACCTCCTGGTTATTCTTTTAACAGGCTGGTCATTTTCATTAATGCAGTTGGCAGCTCTGGCTTCACCTAGAGGGGAATATAGCCCAGAGCAGCCAACAAGAACTTCAGATTCTCTGGTTCTTGTCACTTGCTGTTAGAATCACAACATTTTCTAAATTTAGGATAGTGAATCATGTTAAATAGTGACCTGACTGCAAAGCTTCAAGCTTGTGCAGGGGCACAATCAACAACCTTGTATAAAGGTCAACAATGTGAGCATTTCAGAGCTTCCTCCTGGTTCAACACTACAAAAGAAAATGACATTGTGAACTAGGCTTTATTTGCAAGACAGAATACAGATGTGTTCACTTGCATTTTTTAGCTTCCTTTTCTAATGCTCACAGTATAGTTTATAGAGTCATAGCATCTGCATATGTCAACTTGAGGCTCTGAAGGATTAATTTCACTTTATCCAATGTATTGCTAAACCTCTTAGAGAATTCGTGGTTTAGTGCACTGGGCTGACCTAGCACTAATTTAACTCAGATTCTGTTTTTCATACTGTCACGATTTAACTATTATAGCATTGTTCATGGGAATTCAGATAAAGCTATTTAATGATAAAAAATGACAAATATAAACTGTATAAATATCTAACCAATATACAGTATACTTGAAACTAAATAAAATAAAATAAAACTAAAAATAAATAAAGGTCTTGATGTAAACAAAAATAACAACTAAGATATTCTTTAGTTATCCTTGATACCAGCCAATCCTTTACCCTTTACATCCAACAGGTAATGGAGATCTAAAGACCCTAATTCGGTCCAGCAACTGGAATCCCCACCTTTTCCCCACTGTCGTTGCCTTAATTTTATTATATCTCTTGGGCTTTCTTCTAGCACTTCATGGCATCCCCCGCTCCCTGGTCTCTCTTCTGCCAGAGTCTCCCTTCCCTGATACCAAGAGTCTTTCTAATCTGATCATGTCATTTCCTTCCTAGAGTAGGCAACTTTTGCAAATAGACAGAATAGAAAAAAATGTGGCTTTATGGGAGTGCAAAGAAGTTCTGGTTTCATAACATTATTTAAACGAATGAATTCACCACAGTCTACAGCCTTATCCTCAGATTCATAAACTCAGAAATTTGATCAGTATCTCGGCAGTAGACCCACATTAACTAATCCCACAAGATTCATATAGGAACCAAAACTGTCAGCATATTAATTTTCATTGGAGCATATCTGCTAGACAAGCCCTAATCCTCATTTTGGCCTGAGCTGCATATTTCCCCCCCAGAAGGATAGTTACTTGAATAGCCATTTTATAATAAGGTTCTTTATAGCCATGGAGTTCACCCAGGAGAGTCAGTTGTTTGGCCATTTGGGGCCTTAAGAGGATGACAGTTCTGGCTGTAACCACCAGGCTGGTCTATGTCACTGCAGATACCTGCACTGCATACAGGGAGCTCTCTCCCATGAAATCACTTTATTGGGCTTCTATCTTCTACAATCCAGGCCGACCAGCCATTTTCTGTTGGCACAAAACAGAGGATTAGTTCCCACATTCCACATAGAATTCAAACCATTTCCTTGAGATTGGCTCTCCCTTGGAATTCTGGGAGACATTCTGGAACTTTTCGATAACTCACTGATGGGCCCAACTGGTTCTAGCTTCGCTTTCTCTGTAGCTGAACACACTCCACTGTGTTCTCTCAGAGGACAGCTTTATTTCCGAGTTCTTTAGGGTCTCATCCTGTCACCCTTTAAAACCAGGACCCAAACTGCCTCATCTCCAGCTATGTCCACACACCACTGTTCTCTCTAGCAACACCAAATGCTTCACCCTTCTCCTTTGATGCTGAAGCTGTAAGCTCCCTGGGCTGCAAGCCATAGAAACTGTTTCTGGTTAACTTAAAGAGAAAGGGAATTTACTAGGTGTAAATGGGGTAGCTTATAGCATTGAAGGCAAAACTGAAAAGCCAGGTTTCAGAAAGGATAAAAACCAGGGCAGAGCTGAGGACCTAGATAGGAGGAATGGGTGGGCTGCTCTTCAGGGAGACACCATGAAGATGAACCAGCTCCAGCCATTTCCTACCTTGCCCCAGGATTCAAATGTCCACATCCCACACTTCGGCTTAAGGAAGGCAAGGCAGACTCTGCTGGCAGACCCCCAAGGCAGTTCAGAATGAGAAATGGGTAATTTCTCAAAAGAAAGTCTGGGTCTCAGAGCTAAAGATCATAATAAAGGATGTGGGGAGCAAAGCTGATTGAGAGTAGATGAGCTATGGAACCAAAGCATAAAGTTAGACCTAAAGACTCAGGCAGCAGAAATGCTCAAGTGCACAAGTAATTTGAAGGTCAAAAGAGGAAATGTCTAGGGAGGCAACACACTGCACAGAAAGGAAAAGGAAGAAATGAGAAGAGGGGGAAAGAATGGAAATTTTAGTGTACGTATAAGGTGATTTATGAAAACACAATAGTAAGAAAAGTATAATAATGTGTAAATAATTAAAAATTTTGAAAAGTGAGTGTATTTAAAAGAAGAGAGTGTTATACAAATTCAAGGAATTAATATTTGCAGTTGTGTTTAGAGTCTCAGCTCTTCATAAAGGGCTTCACACCACAAAATTCTGGCCTAGCTCCTCCTTCGGCCACTAGTTCTCCATGTTTCGGCAATACTGCCCATTTTTTATTCCCGCAAGTGCCAGCTCCCTTCCGCCTCACAGCCTTTGCATATGTGGTTGCTTTTGCTAAAGTCTTCTCCACCTCCTGTGGTAGTTAGGGTTCTCCAGAGAAACAGAACCAACAGATGTATCTATATCTACATGTATCTCTATCTGCCTGTCAGGTAGAATTTGTGTGTTGCAGTCTGGAGGCAAAATTCTATCCCTTCCTCATTGAGAGACATCAGTCTTTGCTTTCAAGGCCTTCAACTGATTGGATGAGGTCCACTCACATTATAAAGGATAATCTGCTTAAATCAAAGTCTACTGACTTAAAAGTCAATCACGTTTAAAATAAATAATCATAACCTTCATGATATCATCTAGACTGGTGTTTGACCGAATAACGAGGCACCATAGCCTAGCCAAACTGACACATGAATATAACCATCACACACGACTTCCTCTGTCCTCCTACTCACCCACACCTCCACCAGACTTGATTAGTTCCACTTTCTTTGTGTCTCAGTGCAGACTTCATTCCCAAAGGAAGACTTTTCCAACCTTGTCATATAAGGACACTCTTAGAGCACTCTGGACCTTTCCTTCTTAGCACATCCCACAGCCAGTGGTTAATACATGTATATGCATGCACCTGTATGTATGTATAAAACTGTGTAGCTGTTTGCTACCATCTGCCTCCTCCATTGTAATGTAAGCCCCGTGAAGTTAATCTGTTTGCCTTATCACCCTCCTCCTAGCACCGAACACAGTCCCTGCACATCATAGTTACTCAATACATTTTTATTAAATGCATTAATGAAGGAATTCCAAAAAAATGATATTAAAGCTCATGACAATAGCACATTTTTAGACTTTCAGAGGTTAAAACAACCGCAGATGACAGCAGAAGGCTTTGCTTGCTCCTTAACTTTATCTCAAATTCCTACAAGGAACATCATCTAAAATATTTTTCCAGAAGTTTAACACAAAGTGCCTCACGAGTTTGTGCCCAGCCTGACAAGTAAATATGGTCTAGTTTTCTCTTTTCTTTTCTCCCTAATCCTGAGGATAGTAAAGTTTAAAAGAGCCTTTTTAGGTACAAAGAATCTCTTTCCAGGGGTCAGCAGGCAGAGATTCTGTGACAGATTGAAGCCATCAAGAAAACATCTTGTGGAATGGAGAATGCTATTACCTCGGGAATCATCTAAATACATGCAGTTTTTCATGGATAATGGATTTGTTAAGCATGCTTGGAATATTCTCCATTCTTAAATAGCTATGAATAATTGCAATATTCATAAATGACTATACATTAGCAGACTAAGCAGGCACACTGCAGTCAAATTAATTCATTAACCCCTTTCAGAACTCTGATCTTATAGGATGAGACCCAAGAAAACTAAACTGGTATATCTATAAATGTAAATTAAAAAAAAATATAAATAAAACTTGGTTAGGTACCTTCCTATACAAAATACCAACAGCTTTTTTTTGTGATGGTTTATTTTAATGAGGCAAACAACACTATAAAAAAAAGAATGAGCAGGCAAATATAGACATATTATATAGTTGGAAAAACCTTTTATCCTTTTTGGTGTCCATATATTGGTATCTACACATTCCCGTAGTCCATCCTTGACTTTCTCAAGACAAGTGGTTCCAACCTTTCCATTTTTCCTGCTGTTTTTGCCCAACTTTTCCTCTGTATTTTTAGATAATGAGAAGGCAAGAGAATAAGTCTAGACAATATATTGCTATTATGCTATATTTGAAAGAGTATATCTGAATACTTATTTTGGACATTGCCTTTAATAATAAAATGCTTAATAAGCACTATAACAGTCATTTGAAAACAAAGGCATACCAGACACAAATGAGGCAATGGATGGTGGAATAGTTTTTCAACATGAGATGCCAATGTAATAAAAGGCTACCTCTGTCCTTACAATCCAACTAGGATGAGCCAGAGAAGGGGCGGGTGGGGCACCAGTGATCACACTGGGAACTCAGGAAACTCAGAGTAATATGTGAGAATATTCTTCTTGGTGTATACTGATTGATTCTGTACTCCAGAATCTCTAGGTCAGTGGAACTAGACATGACAAACTTCTCAGGAGATGGGGAAGAAGTGGAGGGGTGGGGAATGATCCATCAAGTCTAAGAGAATTTTTAGACCAAATGGCAGAAGGGAACTAGAAATGATAGTGCAGAGCTGGAAGGAGGGAAGGAGAGACTCAGACAAAATATGAGGTCACAAATAAGGACAGCCGACACAAGGGCTGATTTTTACGTACCTGACTGTGGAGAAAAAGAAACATTGCTAGGAAGATCAGAAAGGTAAGTGTCAAAAAAATCAGATATAGAGGGCTCTTGACTTCCAAGGGCTAAGAAGAGGTCTGATGAATGACAGCAAATCAGCCCAGAGAGCAATGGAAATCACTGACGGGCCAGTCAACAGTAGAATCAGTAAAAGATCATTTACTCTCTCTTATTACGTTTTGACTCGGGGGTTAGAGCTTTAGAAGTAGCCACTGGCTTAGGAGCATCATGAACCAATAAAAAAAAGAAAATGTGGGGTTTGCCAAAATCTATGGAGTACAGACTACAGCCTGGGGAAGTAGAATGTGGTCTAGGAAAACAAATATTTACCAGTAAATCATTGGTCCTTATGTTCAAGGGCACTTACATATTTTATGTGTGCTTTCAAGGGATTCAGATACATGAGGGTGATAAACCATATCTAAAGGTTTACCCAGGTGATTTCTGAACACAAGAAGGTCAAGTGAACAGCCATTTTAAAGGAACAGCTCACCCTGGAGCAGCTGCATGGCACCGTGGGTTTTAACCCTCCTTCAAGAGCCTTCAGAACAATAAACCATGATGGTCTAATGCAAACCAGAAATTCGCAAGCGCAGGCTTTGTGCTGTGTACACACACTCCATTCTCAGCTGGAAAGCTAGCATTCCAAAAGTGAGAGTGTATTATTCCAATTGGAAAAGCCTCGATTCTGAACAGAAAAAGAAAAGAAAAAGAAAAAGAAAGGGGAGCAGGGCAGCAAAATGACATTGCAAAGGCAGTTAAAGGAATCGGACAAGGCAGCATGAACAAAATCCAATTGATATTTTAAGTTCTCCTTGCCCAGATGTGAAAATCAGATTTCTTTCATTAAATTTTGGATTAGACAGATGGGTAATCAGCAAAGCACAACTTGAGCAAAAATTCAAATTTAGTTGCCTAGGGTTCACTCCTAAAGAGCTTGAAATATCCAAAAAGACAGACATTTTTTTTTCCCCCATAGAATCATCGACCTAGGCAGATCACTTCAATTTTTCAACAGAAAAATCACATTTTCTTTCCCAAGAGGATACTGTTTCGATCCTAGTATGTTGTTAAGAGCTATACTTCAAGTACTTTGAGTGTGTTTCCGTGCAGAACGCATGTATATTAAATTACAATGGCTGATGCTATATGAGAGATGCATGCTTTCTATGTATAGTCTAACCCTCCCATTACCCAGTGAGGGTGGTGCTATTACCATGTGTGTTTTACAAAATGAGACATATAAGCAGCTTTTTCAAGGGTAACCACTAGATAGGAGCAGAGCTGGGATGTGAATCCACACACAGTCTCATTCTCTCTTTAACCACTGTGATAGGCGTCCTTGAGAGAGTAGTCAAAATAGCTTCTATCAAATGCTAATGAACACATTATTTCGGGAATAGAAATTACCTACACCAACTGGCAAATAGAGTGCTAGGAAAAATTAACTAGCTATGCACTATGAATTCTGTTTACTTACTCTAGAATTAAAATAAGTAGAAAGTGTCAAGTAGATTCAATACGAACAATTATCAGATTGTTCATCTCTTGAATACAATTATTGCTCACAAGTTTTTTTTTTAAATTATCTGATGATGCTTCAGGGCTGGCCTCCCATAGACCACTTAAGGAAATGTGAACACATCTTGTCACAGCAATGGTTGATTAGCTTTCTCTCCACCTTCACTCCAATTTCCTCCCAAGTCCTTTGGTTCCATAAGACAAAAAGCTTTTTAACAGAATCTAAGACCCATCCTTTACTCTCTTTTTAATGACTAAATATTCATCAGTGTCAAAAGCTGGGGAGAACAATTAGATATTTATTAGTTAAAATCCTATATATATTTCTTTTACCAATTATTTAAAGAGTCTCGATCTTTTAAATGCACTAATATATAAATTTTCAAACTTGTTACTAGATTCCCGAGCATAGTAGGTACCTAAACTCTGGTAACTCCTTCAAGCATCGATTCATAAAATCAAATTACTGATTTTTTCTAAATTGTCAACTTACTTTTACAACAAAGCAATGAACAATTCTGATGTGAAATAATCTGAGTTTACTAACTGCTCCTCTGCTTTTTGAAATGAGTTTCTATAACAATGCAAAATAAAAACCCAGGAGTAATAAACATTTTAAAAAGGAGAGAGAAACCATATTAAGTTGAATATATCCGCTAATATTTCAGAATTTTAGCAGGCAGGCACTCTGGCCAGCCAACAGAAATCTCTACTGCTGACAAAAACATTATTATTGCAGAGAGAATCAGGCCTAGAATGAGAAAAAAAGGTGTTCTTTTGGAAATAAATTCTTAACATTCTCTATTTGGGAAAGAAGCCCATTTCTATGAACTCAGTGAAAAAGCAGATGAGTGCAAAGATTGTCAATCTATCAAAGTGCAAAATCTGTCATTTTAGATATACAAAACTGTACATATTCCTTGGAGCTTCTTGGATTCATATTACCCTGCAGGGTCTGATTGATCTTGATCCAGAGAATTAACAGTGATATAAATGTAAAGATTCCTATAAATCAGCAGTAAACAGAATTATGTTTTCTTTATGCAGTCAGGAATCATCCTTTTTTCCAAAGCTTACAACAACCTTAGAATAGAATTGCAATTCATACTTAGATTTCCCCTTTCTAAGTGAATTTAATTTAAAATAATTATGTGTACACTGCTTTAAGCAATAATTAACAAGAAGAATGTACTTCAGGAATGATAGTTTGCAGTACAAGATAAAAAGTATCTCTACCTTACATTTATAAAATTCTACATTGGTTATAACAAGTTTGCCTGTTCTGACAATGCATCCCTTCCTACTCTTAGAAAAGTGAAAATTCTGAAATATAACCAAAATTCTTTTTAATATATAGCTGATTTCAAAAGGGAATTACAGAAATAAAGTTACTCAACACTAGAATGGTAAGCATGAAAGCTGAGGACCTCAGCAGCCCAGGAGGTACCCTGGCTGGGTTTGGAGTTTCAATGTCCGCCCAGAAATATTTGGCTTTTTTTTTTAAATTCCGTAAATAGGTCAGAGACTAGAACTGAGTCTCCTGAAAAACAAGGACTCCAGAAAGTCAGCCTCTCCTAGTCCAGGGCAGTAGTGAGACAGCTTGTCATCTACAGGGATTCTAGAAAGAGGAGAAAGTTCATGCAAGATGAAGGATAAGTCTCAAACCTGTGACATCAGTGGACATGGGGGTTAAATTTACACTATCTGTCCATAAAGAAATAGAAAGCTGATAAATTAACATAAAAACAGGTCTGAGACCACTGAAACTATGAGGCTTCCAATAGACATAACAGACAGAGTCAATTAGGAAACCTAGAACTAAATAACAGAAGAGAGAACAATCTGAAAGAGACATAAAATAACAGCATTAAAATTATTATAAACATTAATAAAATTAGAAACCCACAACTTAAAGATAGGTGAAAATATACATTTAGAAACTTAAAAACATGTTTCTAAAGCATTCATGATCAATGAAGACATCACACTGGAAATTTTTAATACTTGAAACTGAATAACAATGAAAACATAACATTTGCAAGAAGTAGCCTAACTATTCTTTAAAATGAAATGTATATACCTCTAAATGCATATGTTAGGAAAGCAAAAAGAACAATTACGAGCACAGCAACCCAAGAAAGAAGAACAACAGAGTAAGCCTGAAGGAAAAAGCAAACATAAAGCCCCTCCCGCAATGCTAATAGAGGAGAAAACAAAAAAAAAATGTATATTAGATCTGATCAGCAAAACAAAAGCTGATTTGGGGAGGGGGACACACAAAAGAAATATAAATTTTGAAGATTGATCAAGGAAAAAATAAAAAAGATAAAGAATAAATATTAGGAATGAAGAAGGGTATAACCATAGATAGATGGTAATTTTGAAGCATATAATAATATTATATAAAACTTTTTGCTAACAAATGTAAAACTTGAAGGAAAATTTTAGAAAAATATAAATTAACAACATTGACTAATGAAAAAATGGAAAATCAGCATAACCCGACATAAAGTTTAAAAGTGACAATTTAAGATCAAACCACAAAAAAGAAAAATGTATATGAGGTGTCATTACAAGTTAGTGGAAAAGGACGAACCATACAATGCATGTTGCTGCAACTAAGACTGTCTATATGCAAAAAAAAAAAAAAAAATGTACAACTTATTCCAACCTCACTTCATAGACAGATTCAAAATCCAAATGTGAATATTAAAGCTTTGAAAGAAAAAAATAGGGAGAAAATATTTTTGTGAACCTAGGGAAATGAATTGTCTCCCAAGGGAGGTGCCAAGGGCACAAATTATAAATGGGAAGATTGATTTCCTTTTTTTGACTATATCAAATTTGATTATATTGAATATTAAAATTTTCATGATATAAGATACTATGAATGAACTAAGACATAAACCACATACTTGGGAAAAGCTATTCGTCACATACAAATTCAAAAGTAAGAATAATTCTTACAAATCAGTAAGAAAAAATAAAACAAAGAATACAATAATAAAATGGGCAAAGGATATAAACGGACAATTCACAGAAAACTGAAACACCTAAAATTTATCAGCCTCTATAGCTATAAAGGAAGTGCAAGTTGATATGAGATAGTTCTTCAGAAAAACAAAATGTCTAAAATACTAATTATTGAGGAGGAAATGGAGAAACTGGAACTCTCCTATGTGGCAGGTACAAAGACTTTGATGAGCAATTTGGCAATATCTAGCACAACTGAAGAGGCACATCCTTATGCCCCAGAATTTTTCTTCTAGACACAATACCCGGAGAACCAACTCACATACGTCCAAGAAATGTACAAGGATGCACACTGAAACCTTGTGTGAATAGCAAACATTTAGAAGCAGGGTCAAAGTTTGTTACTAAGAAAATGAATAATTATATACAATGAGATACTAGATAATAGGTTAAATGAATACATTATTTGTTAATGTATCAACATAGTTAAATCTTAAAATTAATGTTGCATGAAAAGCAATTGCAAAAAGATTGAAAATTATTTTATTTATGTAAATACGTAAAACTTGCAAAAGCAATAATATATATTGTTTAGGGATACATACATACAAACATACATATGTATGTACATAATGAACATAAAAATACAAATGAGAAAGATAAACCAATTTCAGAATAGTGGTTAATTCTGTGAGAGAAGGAAAAGGATGAAATAAGGAGCAATCAACTGTATTACTAATATTTTGTTTCTAAAAATAAAAAGGAAAATAATGCAAATGTTACTAGTTTTTAAACCTAGTGGTTAGTACATGGGTAGATGTTAGAATATTCTCTGACTATTTCAATTTCATAATTTTTAAAAATTACTAAATAAAATCAACAAATCGCTTATATACCTATGATCCCATTTTAATAGGACAGTGTGAATGACGCTATGGTGTTCATTTTATAGAAAAGAAGACAAGTTCCTCAAGGTTCAATTTCTTTCCAACAGTCACAGAGCCGATAAGAACTGGGGTTTCAAGTCCCCTGAACCAACATGGTCCTCCAAAAATTTCTTATCTTGCGAAATGATCATTCATAGAGTCCTGTTAAGATCAAGTTCCATTATTGCATGGGATATTCATTTTGATTTACCAAAATTTGGCAATCAACTTTGATTTTTCCCATAAATTGATTTTCATTTTTTTCCCATAAGTGACGTTAATTTTTATCCCCCATAAATCAGTGCCTGCCTGCATTCATGAAGGTTGACACTGTACAGCTGACAAAAATATGTCTGTAATAATATCACTGTCTGGTTCCAGTTGGCATTTACTTTGGAGGGTCTGGGACCCTGAACAACGGTGGCTCTAAAAGTGACTCTCCCCAACTCCCGCCCAGTATTCTCCCAAAGCCAAAGTCTCAGTGGTAGAAGAAAGCCCCCAACAAACTCCTATCTGCATGGCCTTAAGCCATTTTGAGATTATTGGAGAAAATCTGTGACTTGGCATCCACATCGATACAAGCTCAGTTTAAAAATATATGTTATGGCAGTCAAGCAGCTGTTATTTCTCCTTCCTTTGCCAACTGATTATGTAGAGCACGTTTTGTCATTTTTCCATTATTCACGACTCTTGGGTTATCAGTCTTCTGAACAAACGATAACATGCTTTATTGGAAGACAAACTGTTTGAAGATGGAGTTGGAAAATAAGTTATTCAGGGCAACTGAGAAGGGGTTTGTGCCATCAGATGGTTTTAATTAAAGGAATGATATCAAATCTGCTTCTACTTACAGAGGCGAGACACCTCCCAGGGTCTGAGATTAAAGCCTTTGTTAGTTTTTTCTACCAAAACTCTATTTGGGTCTTCTGAAGTTTTCTATTTTCCTGTTAAATGCCGGAGGAGCTTTGCTATATAATCATGGATGAGAATGGAGGAGAGGCTGGTGCCGGCGGCTTTTTAAAAGGGTGTAGGGGGAGAGAGAGAGGAAAACTATAACTTTCTTTCTGTTTGTCTCTGATCTGTTTGTCATGTTAATGAAAAGTTCTTATTACCAGAGTTGCCTTAGCATAGAAGATGTATGAGGACCCTACTGCCCCTCCCACAATGCTCTTCTCCTAATGGAGTACATTCCAACATGCTCACTCTCTATCAGGCAATGCTCTGAGCACCCTGCAGCTTCTGACACAACCCTCTCAATGCTCTAGAAGGTGTTTAGAATTCTATGTCATTTATATAAAGATTATGGGCCTTCCATGTTCACAGTCTTCATCTGACTAAGAACCTTGACCTCATCTGTTTTGGAGTCCCATGTGAACGCGTGATGAGCGCTCTACTTCCCCTGTCAAATTGTGGGCTTTTCTTAGGTTTCTTTAAAATAACATCTGAAAAACATATTTCAACATAAAATAATTCTTAATCAACCATTTTACTGCTACCCAACACTGCATTTGACCCAGAGCTGTAGTGATGGCAAGAGGCTCCTTTTAAAATTCAAATTTGAATATATCCTGCCCTGCCCCTTACAAAGAATACAATTCAGTCAACTCTCAATTATCCCAGAAACAGAAAAATGAGCGCATAAGGGTACGTTTAAGTCAAAAAGTAATCCCCCAACCTCATTTTCTTACATCTAGCCACCAAAGCAGCCGCATGGTATTCTAATAGTAGAACTGGTTTAGTAAGAGTTTGTCTCATTCTCATTCCTGAGATCCTCTAGCTCTAATAGGCAGATAGAAAAATTTGATGAAATCTAATTTTTAAAAAGGTTTTCCGGAAGCACTCAATACAGTTCCTTAGGTTGTCAAAAGGAAAAAATGGAAAAATGTGTCCCATAGCTCCCTAAGTGGTACTGTTCAGGTAAACAGCCATGACCTCCCAGGCAGGTTCTGAGTAAGCAGGGCCAGGTCACCACATGCACTTGGAATGGAGAAGAAACAGTGCTATTTTCTCTCGTTTCCCAGTAATGACCACACTGCCCAGCACACAGCAGGTTCTCAGTAAGTGAGTATGGAATAAATACGCACATTTTTTCCCCCGTAACCCACTTATCAATTCAGATACACTGTCCTCTGAGATTCATCCATTTATTCATTCATTTAACAAATATTTCTTGAGCCCAATGTGGGCATTGTAGATGCAGCAGAAACAATAGCAACCATCCTGCCTCGGGGAGCTTACATTTTAGTGGATGGGTCAGGCACTTAATAAAATAAATAAGTAAAATGCGCAGTATCTAGGTATTGAAAAGTGCAGTGGGGAAACATCGGTCAAAGAAGGGATATAGAGGATTTTGTGGAACGGGTTACTTCAATTATAAATATGATATTCAGAGGAGGCCTCAATGAGAAGATATGATATCTAAGGGAAGAGGATTTGGGACAATGGGACAACAATGCAAGGTCCTGGGGAAGGGCAAGGAGACCGTATGACTAGAGCAGGTTGAGGGAAGGGGAGAGCGACTGACAGACAATGAGATCAAAGAGGTAGTGGTAATACAGAGTTTCATGAATCATTCCTCGACTCTTACTCTGAGGGAAATGGGGAAGCCATTGAGGACTTTAGAATTTCAGAGATGATATGACTTATGTGTTAATAGTGTCACTCTGAGGGCTGTATGGAAAACAGACTGCAGAGGGACATGGACAAAAGCGGGAAGACCAGCAGAGGAGACGACTGCATTAATCTAGGTGAAAGTAAACAGTGGCTTGGACCAAAGTGGTAGCAGGGGAAGTGTTGAGATGTGGTTGGATTCTGGATGTATTTTGACGTCAAAAAAAAAAATTGCAGTAGTTTGGATGTGGTGTTTGTAAGAGAGTCTTCAAGAATGACTTCAAGTTGTTTGGCCTGAGCAACTGAATAGATGGAGTGCCACTAATTCAGAAGAAAAAGTCCTCGGGGTGAGCAAGCTTTCTAGAGAACGGGGTCACATCAAATTTGAAATGCCTGTTAGACATCCAGATGATGAGCAGACAGCTGGAGTCTTGACTTCAATGAAGCAATCTGGGCTAGACACAAATTTGAGAGTCATCAGCGAATAGATGCTATTTTAAATTATGAGACTAAATAATAACCAAAACAGAGTAGGCATAATAAGGGAGGAGAAGAAATACATGCAGGGCTGAGTTCTCAGTTCTCCAACAGTAACAGGTCAGGAAGACTAAGAGGAACCAGAAAAGAAGACAAGGAGCAGCCACTGAGAAGGAGGAAACCAGGTGTGTGCGTCTTCTGGAAGCCAAATGAAGGAGGTGCTCTAAGAAAGAGGGAGCCATTAACTGCGTCAAATGCTTCTGATGTCAAAAAATGGGGCTATAATCTTTATGGAGAGTTTTGTTGAATTCACAGCTATATTCCAAGTACATACCTATACTTGGAAGAGCTCTTCTTTCTATAAACAGCTTAATTTTTGTTTTGAACCTCGCCCCAAAGAGATGACAGGAAACTTAACCTCAGTCATTTTCAGGCCTCCACCTTTACCCAGGGTCGTGTCAAGTGCTGAAGGTTTGGGGAGAGAGTCCTTGATCATAACAACTGTCTGTACAAGTGACACTGAGCTGCCTGTTGGAGCTCTGCTGTTGCTAATCCGTGCTTGGGGCACAGGAGATTTCTGAGAGGCTGCTTAGACCAGGCTTAATGCCTACAAATTAGCAGAGCCAGATGGAGGAGGACCTTCCAGACCGAAGGAGACTGTAGAAATCGGAAGCACTCATGCTCCATCTAAAAAAAAAAAGGGAACTGTTCAACCTTGTCAAGAGTTTCCGTGTCGGAATGTGGTCCAGTAAATCTCCTACACTTTAAATCATGGTTATTTTTTAAAATTTAAGAAAAAAAAAAAGCATACATGAACAAAGTTTGTCTGAGGGCCATCCCTGCTCATGGTGCCAGAGTAAGGCTGAGGCCTAGGTGCTGTATATGACAAAATAATAATACCAGTTCTTTGCAAATTTATAATCAGCAGATCCACTAAGTAAGCTTCTCTACAGCTAGGCTCTGATAGAAGGAAGCTTTTAATTGGCTTACAATCCATTCATTCATTCTTTCAACAAAAAGAAGGTCTAAAACTATGCTTCTGCTTAGCATTTGATCACCCCAAAAGTTAACAATAAAATTTTCCACTTACCTACAGAATAACTTGTTTTGTTGTTGTTTTAATGATATAGGGAGCAGCAGTGGTCTATAAACCCTGAAATCCTACCAAATTACTGCCCTACTGGAAAATAATCCCCATATAAATAACGCAGTCTGAAGGTGTTCACAGAATTGTCCAAAGTAGGCTCATGCTTGGAGTGAATATGGAGGAATCTCAAATTAACTTGCCTTTTTTATGTATAATTGCCATTTGTACTGAAGATTTGGGAATTCTGATTTTGAAGGAACACAATTAACAAAATTGATCATGGAGCAAAAAGAGAGAAATTAGAAGAATGTTATTATCTTTTTTCATTAAAACCTATACTACATGAAAATCTAATTTCATTCATATGCAGTCATTACTGCATGAAATATGAAAGAGAAACAGGACAGTTGAAGAATCAATAATGACAGTTCGGAAGGACATCTCTGGGTTTTATTGCTTAAGGTATGACTTGAGCATGAAGACAAAACCAACATTTTTCTTGAAAAGTACACTGAGTTCACAGATGTTATATAATCACTTTTAAATTGGTAGAATAATCTTTTCAAAATGTTTGTCTGTACAAGTTTTTAGCACTGCAATATGTTAGCCAAACATACACCAAATGAAACTTCAATTTTAAGGATAAATATAAGTCCTTCTTGAGGGGTTGTCTGACTGGGATATTGCAGTCTCTTTTATTTGAAGCTGCAAAGAATCATGGAATTGGCATAAATAAGTGATTTTCAAATTTATCTAATAAAAGTCTCAAAACATTGACAGTCAAAATACCCCTCACTTACCCATGTAAAAATGAAAGTAAAAAAATGGCAAATTAAAAGCAATGAATTCAAATCAAAGATAATCAAAATAGACCTTAGCTGTGAAATGTTTCAGCCTGTTTCTTGGAAGTCTTAACCTTCATATAAAGCGTCACAGAGTTAATTCAATGAAACCATATTTATTTTTAAAAAACTGTCCTTCTTACCTCCAAAATTTATTCTCAAGTTTAAAATCAGCCTCAGATCTCTTTTAAATTATTCCTAAAGCTTTCTCAATGGAAAATTATTCTGCAGTTTAAAAATATCCTTCATCATATTAGTTATTTATACGTTTAATATATTACCTCAAACTTCATTCCCAAGGCAAATGCATGAATTGAATACAATGAGTAACAGGGTCTAAGCTAAAATCACAAAAATCAGTAAATACTTCTACAGTTAGTTCAAAGTGTAAATATTTGGTTCTCAAATAATCTCTATTATTTCCTAAAGACTAGTCTTGTCTAATAAACTTCTTCAAATAAAGCAAAGCTATGCTGGGAGAAAACTTCACTTGGTACCACCCCCTTCCAAAAAAACAGAAGGCATTCGCTCTCACCATCCACCCAGCGAGCTAGGCACAGGGATGTATGGTTCAAAAGTTTAACAAGGTATTTTTATTCCCAACCACACCAAAAAATAACATCCTTCAGTGCTGTTTCAGAAATTTAGGAGCACCATTCAAATACATCAGGTTATTTGTTGAAGAACATGGGCTAAAGCCCTGGGACTGAATTTCAAAGTTCGTCCTAAAAAATAGACCAAATACTGGGGCCTTTCCAAGCAAAATCAATTTATGATTAAAATCTCACCAAGACCAGGTCTTATATTTTAACAAGGGAAAGAACATTTTAGGTATTTTTATATGATCAAGAGTTTCCAGAAATAGCAGCAGTTTTGGGTGCGTGTCATCTGCTGTGTTGGCAGCAGTCTGATCCCAAACCTTCTCAGAGAAAATCATGCAAAAATTGGAAAAGGATTCCTAAAAGTAGGTTAAAGGGTCAACGATGTAATTTCTATTGAGTACTTGCTTCCTGGCCACACATGCAGTGAAGAAATCAAGTGTGCAAGTTTGAACCCATCGATCTTAGATTCGAATTCTACCAAGACCTAACTCTAGAATCTTCTGACTTTCTCCCTAAATTAAAAGTGTGCTTTGACAGGAGAAACAATGACCCACCCTTCCAAGAAGAAAACTCACAATGAAACGATGAGGGTTAGAAACCTCACAACAGTAAGTCCCTCACCATAGCCAACAACAAAAGCCGCCGCCACCACTTCTACTCCAGTCCTCTGCCCCCCATAATAGGCACTGTTCTGTTTCCTCCTTATCCTCAAGACTGTTTCTTTCATTATCACATCTCCCTCTGTTATAAAACTTAGTCAAATTCAGCACTACTCAAAATGAGTTTGAGAGAACCCTGCTAAGGGTGCACAGATGCTCACAGGTGCTCCTCGTAGAAATGTTTCCATGATCCAAAACTTTTGGAAAACTCTGGGTCGAACAAGATTTAATGATTTCCTTTGCTGCAGGACATCTCAGAGACTTTAATATGCTAATATATGTTAAGGATAATTCATTTCCTAATTTCTTTGACCCTGGATGCCTTTTGTTGTGCCATACTTACTAATATCTCACTAAAGAGTTGTAGGGCGTGAAATCTTTTTTGAGTTTAGCAAGAATATAACCATTTGACTATTTGGCTATTTCACATCAAACCAACCCTAGAACATTAAATATCACTCTCGTTCCACTTCCTAAAATCACCTTCTAATGGTCCTAAACTGGAGAGATGTCTATTGTCCCTCCCCACCTTCCCCACCCCCATTTCCCTACAATGGTGTTTTGTAAGGAAATGTCAAAAGACTTTCAATTGGTCTTTGAGGTCATTTGCATAGCTCCTTTGCCCATAAGATTTAGGTGTCTTTCCTGTAAGTAGTGTCCTGTGTCTGCCAAAAGTATCTCACATCTCCTGAGACAAATGTGTAAGCTATAAACAGATAGAGTTGATGTATTAAAGGAGATCATGGATATGATAGCATTAACTGTCATAAAATGTAAGAGATCATTATTTTCACATCATCACCAGCCCTTTTTATATAACACTCTGCACAATTAGGCACTTAATAAATACTTTTTAACAATGTAATGATTGAGTAAACTAAATCCATGCAATTTCTGCCTTGCAATTAAGTTTCTGAAGCTCAGAGATACAGAATGACATATGGCCAAAGTGGGGAGAGGTGGGAGCAAAAAGTGGTGTTGAAGTGAGTAATTAAGTAAATGAGTCTGTAACCCAGCAGGACTGGTTTGACAGGTTGAGATTTGCCCCCACAGGGGCGAGATGACATCATGGGAATGCAGAGCAAGACCAGCTATGAGGTTATGTGGCTGAAAACCCCGAACCCATCTAAACAGTCAGAGTATGAGTGTTCACTAGTGAGCCAGTGCTGCCAGGTATACAAAGACAAGAGAATATTCTGGATTAGCCAGAAATGTGAGCAATGATAAGGAAAGGGAGATAAATATGAGAAGAAAGAATAGGAAGAGAAGGTTAAAAGGGCAGAGGTTCCCCCAATTCAGTACCCACCGTAGCTCCTCTCTGAAAAGAGGAGGGTATTTACATCTGAGACCAGGAGCGACAGCTTCCGTGGGTCCCACTGCTTCCTGGAAAGAGTATTCCAGGCTCTGTTAGTTCAAGAAAGGGCAGCAAGGCCTCAGCAACCCCAGAGCACTAGCTGATGCTGCCAACCCCCAGTGTGTCTGGAGAGCCCATGGAAAGGAAATAAGAATCAGGGGCCCAGATGACTTAAGCAGCAGCTCGCAGACTATTTCAGGGACGAGAGACTGGATAGGGAGGTGATCAACCCTCATTATACTGTCAACCAATTTTAATTCAAAGTAGGAATTAGGGTTAACATTTCCCAGATAACAACCTCTGAAGGATACAGTCTTCTAGGGGAGGTCATTAATATAAAAAAGCAAGGGACTAGGAGACCAATCCTAACACTGCTGCTAATTGGCTCTGGGAACTTGAAGCAATTTCTTCTCTCAGACTATCAATGACTATATCTGTAAGACAGGAGGCATAAGAGAGATAATGAAGGTGAAGGTGCTTTGAAACTGTATGGCACATGGCAGGTGAAAGACCTGTTCTAGACCAGCCACGCATGGCCTTTTGGGTGGGTCTTAGTTTTTGTTGATTGCACCCATACTCGTGTGACCTAAAAGAGCCCATTTCCTTCTTTTATCCCCCACAAATGCCAAAACCATCCTGGGTTTAATCAAGAGGCCTAAGTTTATGCAATGTACTTCACACATAGAAGATTTTCCATGGGACCTCAGTACCTTCTTTTCTCTGTGTAGCCACTTACATTTTCTCAGTTACGTTTTTACTTTCTGTATGTGTCCAATTTTATTTTCAATGATTGACCTGGATTTTGATTTTAATGCCTAAATATCAAATTTTGTTAGTTCAGCTGTATAGTTAAAACGTTCTTACTCTTTTGCTTTTAATTAATGGATACCATTCAACAATAAAGGATTCTGTTTAATCTTTTTTAAAATGAGATTTAAATTATTCTTTGTTTGAATATGGCCCAAGAGCGGTTTTTTGAGGGCAGGGGGGGTGGGGTGGCGGCAGGGAGGGTAGAAAAAGTTGTGCAAGTGGGTTTCCTTTAGAAAAAGATTCCCTGTAACTATAAAATAGAGAGTTTCCCCACCTGGTAGTTATTTAAGAAACTGATTTTTTAACCTAATCACAGAATTTTTACACTTATATTAAATTCCATTTTTGTTAGTTTTGACCCAGCAAAACATCCGTTTTTATATTAAACTTTCATTGTGTTTTTTTAAAATACTTTAAAAAATAAAGACTTAGAAAGTCAAAAGAGGGCCTAGTCTTCTCTCTCCCCAGACCCCATTGTGCCACAGTCAGAAAACAGAGTCTTTAATGAATGCTATTTACTTCATATTCAATTTGGGTAAATGCATGGGCAAAAGCTGTCTTCTCAGCATTATGGATCCAGATAAAATACTATTCTGAAAATAACCTAAAAGGCCAGACATTGTTTTGACCATCTACATGTTTCAGACATGATGGGAACATCAAACAGAGCCTAACCCCCAAACATTCACCTTGACTTGCAGACTATAAAAATTTATTAGGTGATCCCACTTTAGGGTATTGCTAAATTCTTTAGCTGGCAATGATCTTGATTTCCATCAAGGACAAGCTGCCTTAAAATAAGGCCCCTGAAAGGACTTATTTCAGGCCCTTAGGGAAAGGAGCTGCCAAGTAATTTCAGGGGAAAATTCAGTTGCTCTGGAAACAGGTTTTGACAATGGCTCTGTGTGCCAAAAGGCTGAGCATGCAGAGGGCACTCAGTTCTCGCCCCTTGAATGATACTTGAGGCTTTGCTCTCCAAACAGATGACTTCATTTTGACAACAATGCTTTTTTTCCCCAAGAAGTTGCCAGTTCATACACATTATAAAATAAATTCTCTCACTGACACCGGAATGGCAGGAACTACAAACATTGCTTTTTAAAAAGTATGTGAGTTGGAAAAGGTAAGCTGGAAAAGAAACAGAATTTCTCCCCCAAAAAGAATTTGTGGTAACCATGGAAACCAGTCACCCAATCAGCAATCACTTTATCAATCTCAGTACTGATAAAGGAGGTGTGTGGAGCTATGCAGGACAACTTTATCTTAGAAAAATTTACCTCTGCCTGAATAAGGTGTTTGGAAGCATAGGTCCCAGTAATGTCTGTCTTCTCTTCCTTCAGGAAGCCATGTCTACTAATTGATGAATAGCCCCAACAGATAATTGATCCTCATCCAAAGATTCACTGGTGTTTAACATTTATGTCCTCCATCTCCCAAGGAGTGCCAGAGGACAGGAGTATAGGCAAGGAAGAGTCTTTGTGCATCACTGTTCTCCCTTCAATGCAAACACTGAGGAGTGAGAGAGTCCACTTCTCTCCAGTTATGTTCTGCCTGAGCCCACATATGTCATGGTTGTTAACACTTGGAAGATATAGAGAAGAAACACATAAAACTATTGCATTATTCCTACCATCATAAACCTTTGAGTCCTTTCGCTATCTCAAAGGTTCTCAACTTTTTCTATAAAAGTCAAGATAGCATACATTTTAGGCTTTGCAGGCCTAAAATCATCCTCCTCTCTCTGACATCTCAGACTAACATAATGTAGGCCACTGTTTAACCCAAGTTTCAGTCAACCAATCAAGCACCCTGTCAGGGCCACTTCAAGCTAGTTAAGCTAACCCATTAAATTCAATATCTCTAATAAATGCACCCATATCGATAAATTCAACTTGACCTCATATTATATTCTATTCTACTTGGTCTAATACACTTGAATTTATTCCCACACATAGTCCATACTCACCAAGTTTCAGGTAACTAAAAATATCATTCTCTTGGAGTATATATTATTGTTTCACAGGTCAGATTTACATTTGTACTCTGGTACTTGACAGTATCTAACTTTAGCTACAAGTCTAGAGGCAATGAAAAGTGGATCTTGATGGGGTTGTCTCTCACATGACAATAGTCAAAAATAAAGTTTTCAAGCAATGGAAAGAAAAATCTCAAACTTAGAAGAAGGAGCTTGTTCTGCTAGCAAAACAGGTTTAAGGTATTTGGGGGTGGGGTCAAAAATTTCTGTTTTCTGAGCCCACTCAGAATATCTTTATTCCAAATCTCAGGGTCCCACTCCTTCTCAGTCATGTTCCTAACTTTCATATGAGAAATTTGGCAAGTCTGTGATTTTTATTTACATTGTAATTCTACAATCCACAAAAGAAAAAATACATAATACTCCACTAAATTCCAATTAAATTTGGAATTTAGCTTTCGATAATATTTACTCCACAACTATGACAAATATAATGGTCTTTTACAAGGCAGCCATAGAAATTCTCTGGTTCTCTTACTTAGGCTGAGAATTTTAAACTCTGAGCTTGTTGTTTTATCTCTATTATTCCTCTAGTGCAGACTGAAAAAGCCATCTCATGCCACAGGCCTTTACAGTCATTTTTACTACATAATAGTCAAGTTCAGCAGCCACTTTGTCCCCCAAGGAACTTAGTTTAACAAAGACTTTACCCCAAGTGACCATACAGTTGATAATTTAATGATTATGCCACTGCATGCCATGGACTAAGTAAGAGTATCCCACTTTCCTTTGGAAAGAAGCTCAATGCTTCATTTAAGGTCAAGGTTATAACCAAACCAATTTACGAATTCTATCATGCATAGTGTGTTTAATAGGACAATTTCTGTAAGAATCAGTCTATCCACGGAGGGAAAGAAGGAAGGAAGGAGAAATTATAGCAGATAATTAAACAGAGAGGGTTTAATATAGGGAACTGGTTTCACAGGTGTCAGAGAAATGAAAGAGCAAAAGAGATAACTAAGATAAGCTAGAGATGATAACTAAAGGAAGACTCTACAACTCTTAGGACTAGGTGAAGAAAAAGAAGCTCCGAAGAAGAATACTCACTAAGCTGGGGCTTAGTCCTCTGAGGAAGTAGTTCTTCCCAGCTGCTGATAAAATTCCAAATTCTCAAAGAATAAATCCCATGGCACTGGGAAAGGGGAAAACTTTGGCTACCAATGATATTTCTAAGCAGGTAAGACACAGCTACTTCTGACAAAGCTAAAAGAAGCCAAAGACAAGAGTTAACTTCCAAAATCAAAGAAATACTGACAAGATCAAATATAAATAAGAGAGAAAGCCTTTATTCTCCAGCTCCTACCTTCCAGTCTCCCTCTAGCGATAGCAATTAACAGAACCCTATAGAAAATCAACTGGCAAAAGAGTCTGGGATATGTTTGGCAGAGCTCTAAGCATCATAGAGCGGAGTAGTATAGAATTGTGTGTTTGGGGCTCAGAGTCAATAGGTAAATGATCAACACAGATGTGATATGTTTCTGAGTTCCTTCTATTTAAAATAGGCCTGGTATCTTCTATGATGCCTTTTAACTTGTTATGCCTTTCCCACTCAACATTTTACAATTCTACTCTTTCCTGTTACACATGGATCCAAGTCTCAGACAAGAGTATTAAGCCTACAAAGTGAGAAGTTTGCTTCTCCACTGAACACCTGTGAATGACCACAACTTAACTTGAATTTTCTTGCCTTAGTTCTCTACTTGTTGGCAGATAGATCTGAACATGCAAGTAGATGTTAAGTTACTTCAGCCATCAAAATGTGTTTCTAAAATATATGCTAAATAGAATTTACAGACAAGTACCACAAAAAAGCTAAAACAAGTCCAGAGAAGGGCCAAGTTTATAGAATACTCTATAAAATGAGTCTTAGGGTAACCAAGAAACTCTGGCTTGCATCCGTAATATATAACAATAATAACAGTAGTAAAAACATATTGAGTTAAGGTACTATATACTGGGCACTAAATTATTTATGTATATTAATTCACCACATCCTTCTATCCTTTGAATAGGAATTAATATTATTCACATGCTACAAATGAGGAAATCAAGAAACTACCTTCTACTAGCTTCTTCAATATATTGAAACATTACGAGAGTTCCAGTATAGATGGCAGGCTAGGTAAAAGCAGGGTTTGCCTCCTTCTACAACCATATTAAAATTACAACCAAATTATAAAACAAATAACTTGGAGAACTACCTGGAGCGTAGCTGAACATACACATACATCTGAAGATATAAAGAAAAAGCCACACTGAGACCAGTAGAAGGGGTGGAGACGTGAAGCAGGCTGGTCCTATACCTATGCATGGCAGTTGAGTGCCAGGAGAGCACAACTGCAGAGGCCTCCCTGAAAGAACGAGGGGCCTAGACCCACACACGGGTTCCCCAGCTCAGGGTTCCAGACCCAGGAAGAGGAGTTCCCACAAAATCTCACTATAAAAATCAGTGGCGATTCTGATGTCCGGGTAAGACAGAAGGAACCAAAACCCCCAGACACCCCCACTTAAAGGACCCATGCATAGACTTACTTGCTCGCAGTCACTTGCGCTGGGCTCCAGCACAGGTTCAGCAGCTCAGTAGGGCACAAGAGACTTACAGGGAGGGAGTTGTGTGGCACCAGAGCAAAGGCTGAAGGGACAGCGGCCCTTTCCAGGGCAGTTGGCAAAACAGGCACCATCTTGCCTGTACTGACTCCTCCCCCTGCACGGCCAAGTCTAAAGCTGGATTGGCCCGGTGAGATTGGCCCACTTTGCCCCATGTCTCCTGAGAATCCGCCCCACCCAGTCCACAAATTGCCCATGGCAGGCCATTGCCAGGCAGCCAGTCCCACTTTGCACCTTCCTGGACAGGCAGCAGCCCTCAGCTCATACTGTCTTTGTGTGCAGCCTGCACATTACAAGGGAGACTTTTGTTTGCAGATCACTGGTGCCAGCCCAAACTTCAGTGTCTCTTGGGTGGATTGCTGGGGTCTGTAGGCCTGAGGTAGATGGTGGCTGGCCTCGCTGGGATCTGTGACTTTTGCAGGAGCACACGGCCTCAGCACTGGCAGCAATCTACATTGGCCTGACAGAATTGGCTCTCCACTGCATTGGCTGGGTTACCCTGGTGACTCCCTGGGCCCCCACCCCACCTGACTCCCATATCAACCAAAGGTTCTTACAGCTGCAGAGACTTATGGGCAACTGAGAGACGGCTTCAGCCCTTGAGGTGCACTGGTCCTTTTGCTGAGCTGCTCCAGGGCCAGTAGTCGGGGTAACTAACCTTGGGTCACAGTGTGGTCTCTCCCACTTGCCTCCAGATCCAGCAAGGAAACAACCATCCATGGATCACTTTGTAGCTCCTACAATCAAAGGCAGTGGCTGACCTTGAACTATACAGGAGTCCAACCCAAGGGGCTCTAGAACCAATACGCATAGAGGCTGACATCAGATCACAACAGAGCACCACCTGACTAGTCTTATAAGCGGCATTCCCAAGGGTGATCTCAACAGGTACATGAGCCTGCTGGGGCAAATTCCACTCTGTGGGGTCAGCCCCCACACAGCGGCTGATGTCCTGTGGGCATGGCCAAACCCCACAGCCAGTCAGCTGAGTGTCAGTTCCATCCACTGATGTGATAACAGTAATCAAGGATTAGCTACAACAAAAGAACACACACAACCCACACAAGAAACATGCCCAGAGCCACCAGCACAGGTGATCAAGGAGACTGCACTACTACATAAAGCCACCTGGACAAGGCTGGAGATATAACAAATCTTCCTAAAACATAGAAGTGAACACAGAGAGACAATTAAAATGAGAAAACAAAGAAACATGCCATAAATAAAACAATGGGAGAAAACTACACCAAAAAACTAAACAAAATGGAGGCAAGCAACCAACCAGAGTTCAAAATATTGGTTATAAAGATGCTCAATGAACTTAGGAGGAGAACAGATGATCTCAGTGAGGACTTCAATAGAGAGATAGTAAGGATAAAAAAGGACAGAGGAATCATAAAAAAGAACCAGTAAGAAATGAAGAATACAATAACTGAAATGAAGAATACACTAGAAGGAATCAGGTTAGATGAAGCAGAAGATCAAATCAGCAAGTTGGAAGACAAGGTAGCAGAAAATACCCAATAGGAACAGCAACAAGAAAAAAAAATCCAAAAAAATGAGGAAAGTTTAAGTGACTTCTGGGACAACATCAAACGTACCAACATTCTCATCATAGGGGTACCAGAAGGAGAAGAGAGAGAGCAAGAGACTGAGAACCTATTTGAAAAAATAATGACAGAAAACTTCTTTAACCTGGCAAAGGAAATAGACATACAAGTCCAAGAAATACAGAGAGTCCCAAACCAGAGGAATCCAAACAGACCCACGCTAAGACATATCATCATTAAAATGCCAAAGTTTAAAGACAAAGAGAGACTCTTGAATGCAGCAAGAGAAAGGTAGCTAGTTATTTACAAGTTATTTACATAAGAATGTCAGCTAATTTCTCAACAGAAACTTTGCAGGCTAAAAGGGATTGGCACAAAATAGTCAAAGTGATAAAACAAAACAAAACAAACACAAGAACCTGCAACCAAGATTACTCTACCCAGCAAGGCTATCGATTAAAATTAAAGGTGAGATAAAGAGCTTCCAAGACAGGACGAAGCTAACAGAATACATTGCCAACAACCCAGTACTACAAGAAATGTTAAGGGGACTTCTGTAGAAAGAATAAGAGGGAATAAAACCCATAATACAAATAATAAAATGACAGTAACTACCTATCTATAATCACTTTAAATGTAAATGGGTTAACTGCTCCAATCAAAAGACATAAGGCAGCTGAATGAATAAGAAAGCAAGACCCATACATATACTATCTACAAGAAACTCACTTCAGATCACATGACACACACAGACAGAAAGTAAAGGTAAAAAGATATTTCATGCAAATAGAATGAAAAAAAAGCTGGGATAGCAATACTTATATCAGACAAAATAGACTTTAAAACAAAGGATAATATAATATAATATAATAATAGACAAAGAGCATTGCATAATGATAAGGGGATCAATACAATATGAGGACATAACCCTAATAAACATATACACACCCAACTTAGAATCACCTTCATATGTAAAGCAATTATTGACCAACATAAAGGGAGAGATCGATGGTAATACACTCATAGTAGGAAACTTTGACCTTCCATTGACACCAATGAACAGATCTTCCAGACAAAAAATCAACAAGGAAACAGCAGCCTTAAATGACACACTAGACCAGATGAACTTAATTGATATTTTTAGAGCATTTCACCCCAAAGTAACAGAATATAAATTCTTCTCAAGTGCACATGTAACATTTTCCAGGATAAACCACGTTAGGCCACAAAACAAGTCTCAATAAATTTTAAAAGACTGAAATCACATCAAGTGTCTTCTCAGACCACAGTGATATGAAACTAGAAATCAACTACAAGAAAAAAACTGGAAAATACACAAACACATGGAGGCTAAACAACATGCTACTAAACAATGAATAGGTTAACAATGAGATCAAAGATGAAATCAAAAGATACCTAGAGACAAAGAAAAATAAAAACACAACAACTCAAAATCAATGGGACACAGTGAAAGCAGTCCTAAGAGAGAAATTCATAGAAATACAGGTCTACCTCAAAAAACAAGAAAAATATCAAATAAACAATCTAACCTTACACTTAAGATAACTAGAAAAAGAATAGCAAAAACAAAAAACAAACAAACAAACAAACAAAAAAACAAAGCGAGTAGAAGGAAGGAAATAAATAAGATCAGAGTGGAAATAAATGAAGTAGAGTCTAGAAAAACAATACTAAAGATCAATAAAACCAAGAGCTGATTCTTTGAAAGAACAAACAAAATTGACGAACCTTTAACCAGACTCATCAAGAAAAAAAGAGGACCAAAAGAAATAAAATCAGAAACAAAAGAGGAAAATTAACTACAACTCCACAGAAATACAAAGGATCATAAGAAAATACTATGTGCCATTATATGCCAACAAATTGGAAAATCTAGAAGAAATGGATATATTCCTAGAAATATACAATCTCCCAAGACTGAATCAAGAAAAAACAGAAAATCTGAACTGATTGATTACCACCAACAAAATCGAATCAGTAATCAAAAAACTTTCAAAAAATAAAAATCCTGAACTGGATGGCGTCATAGGTGAATTTTACCAAACATTCAAAGAGGTAACACCTATTCTTCTCAAACTATTCCAAAAAATTTCAAGAAAAAAAAAAAGGCACGCTAGTTCTTTCTATGAGGCCACCATTGCCCTGATCCCAAAACCAGACAAAGTTCATACAAAAAAAAAACTATAGGCTTATATCCTTGATGAACGTTGATGCAAAAATCCTCAACAAAATATTAGGAAACCAAATTCATACACCATGATCAGGTTGGATTTATTTCTGGGATGCAAGTTTGGTCAATATCCGCAAATCAATTAATGTGATATACCACATTAACAAATTGAAAGATAAAAATCATGTGATCATATCAATAGATGCAGAAAAACATTTGACAAAATCTTTCATCCATCTATGATAAAAACTCTCAGCAAAGTGGGAATAGACTAAACATACTTCAACATAATAAAGACCATATATGACAAACCTACAGCTAACATCATATTCAATGGGGAAAGGCTAAAAGCATTTTCCTTAAGATCAGGAAGAAGACAAGGATACCCACTTCTATTCAACATAGTATTAGAAATCCCAGCTATAGCAATCAGACAAGAAAGAGAAATAAAAAGCATCCAAATTGGAAAGGAAGAAGTAAAACTGTCATTTTTTGCAGATGGCATGATACTATATACAGAGAACCCTAAAGATTCCACCAAAAAATTGTTAGAACTTAGAAATAAATTCAGTAAAGTAGCAAGGTACAAAATTAGTATTCAGAAGTCAGTTGCATTTTTATACAGAAAGAGAAATTGAGAAAACAATCCCATTTACAATTGCATCAAAAACAATAAAATACCAAGGAATCAAATTAACCAAGGAGGTAAAAGACCTGTTTTCGGAAAATTATGTCATCGAAAAAAAGAAATTGACGAAGATACAAATAGATGACAGTATATGTCATGCTCATAGGTAGGAAGAATCAACATCGTTAAAATCACCATACAACTCAAAGCAAACTATAGATTCAATGCAATCTCTATCAAAATACCAATGGCATTTCTCAGAGAACTAGAACAAATAGTCCAAAAATTTACATGAAATAATAAAAGACCCCGAATAGCAATAGCAATCTTGAGAAAGAGGAACAAAGTTGGAGATATCACACTACTTAATATTAAACTATACTACAGGCTATTTTAATCAAAACAACATGGTACTGGCATAAAAATAGACACATAGGTCAATGGAATAGAATAGAGAGCGCAGAAAGAAATCCACACCTATATAGTTATTTAATCTATGCCAAAGGAGGCAATAATACAATGGGGTAAAAATAGTCTCTTCAACAAATGATATTGAGAAAACTGGACAGATACACCCAATAAAAATTAAACTGGACCACTTTCTTATACTATATACAAGAATAAACTCAAAATGGATTAAAGACTTAAATGTAAGACCCGAAATCATAAAACTTCTAAAAGAAAACATAAGGAGTACACTCTCTGATATTGTTATTAGTAATTTTTTTCTGATATATCTCCTCGGACAAGGGAAACAAAAGAAAAAATAAACAAATGGGGCTACATCAAACTAAAAAGTTTTTGCTCAGCAAAGGAAACCATCAACAAAAAGGAAAATAAATTTACTGAACGAGAGAACATATTTACCTATGATACATCTGACAAGGGGTTAAAATCTAAAATTTTTAAAGAACTCATACAACTCAACAACAACAACAACAAAAACAATCCAATTGAAAAATGAGCAGAAGACCCGAATAGGTATTTCTCCAAAGAGGAAATACAGATGGCCAATAGACATTTGAAAAGATGCTCAAGATCACTAATCATCAGAGAAATGCAAATTAAAACCACAATGTAATATCATCTCAAACCTATCAAATTGGCTATCATCAATAAATCAAAAAACAAGCATTGGAGAGGATGTGGAGAAAAGGGAGCCCTCATATACTATTAGTGGAATTGCAAATTGGTATAGCCTCTATGGAAAACAGTTTGGAAATTCTTCAAAATATTAAAACTAGAACTACCTTTTGACACAGCAATTGCATTTCTGGGTATTTATCCAAAGAAAACCAATACACTAGTTCATAAAGATCTATGCATCCCTATGTTCACAGCAGTGCTATTCACAATAGCCAAGATATGGAAGCAACTTAAATGCTCATCAATAGACAATTAGATAAAGAAATTATAGTACATATATACAATGGAATATTACTCGGCCATAAAAAATGAAATCTTACCATTAGCAGCAACATAGATGGACCTAGAGGGTATTATGCTGAATGAAATAAGTCAGACAGAGAAAGATAAATGCCATATGATTTCACTTATATGCGGAATCTAAGGAACGAAAGAAATGAACAAACTAAATGAAAATAGACTCACAGATACAGAGAACAAACTGGCTGTTGTCAGAGGGAAGGGGGTTGGGGTGCTGGATAAAAAAGGTAAAAGGTGAAGTACAAATTAGTAGTTATAAAACAGTCATGGGATGTAGAGTACAGCATATGGGATACAGTCAATACTATTATAATGGCTGTGTGTAGTGCCACATGGATGCTAGTGCAATTGGGGGTATCACTTCATAAATTATATAAATGTCTAGCCATTGTACTGTATATATGAAACTAATATAAAATAAAATAATTTTTAAAACATGAAATTTAAACAAAAAATTATATAAATAATAATATGTACATGGCACACATATATTTAGATAGATTATGTACGTATGTGTGTGTGTATGTATGTATACTTAACTTCCTAAGCCCACCAAGATAAAAAACCCAAACAGCTTGGCAAACAAAGTTGCATTGTGCGATGGGTGTTAGACACAGAGAGAGCAGTTTCTTTGGTCCATTTCCAGTGAAAATAAAGAGCAATGAACTTGCTCCAGATTCTGATTTCAGAACTTTCGGAGGCTGGAGATAGTGGTGATATGTCTGTGCAGCCTCTGTGTTTATCATTTCTCAGAAGCCAGCTAACAGACCAGGCCACCTGCCAGTATATGGTTAGCACATTTGTGTCGACTGATTTGTCAGCCAGGTACCATGGTTTTTTCTAAGTCATAGCTTCCAAACTATGAGAACATAAAACCACCATGTTAGCCAAGATAGCAATAAAAGACATTGCTTTGTATACCACTCTAATGGCTCTGCAGAAAGGTATGCAACATGCTTTTGTGCATTGTAGCTGGCAATCCAGAGCAGCACAATCCCTTATGATCTAATGTGTCTCTCTTCCAGCTGTTTTGAATTCATTTTCTGTAGACAAGGACAGAATGAGTGAGAAAATAAAGGATATTTTGATATTTGTTAAAAGATTAAAGCCAAGTTTCCTCCCAAATCATTTTGGAATCCTGTCCAGTAGGCAAAGACACATCAAAATAATTCAACTCTAAGAGTTCTGTTATTGAAAATTCTTAATTTCTAAAAATTGAGCTAAGAGGATTTTTTTTCAGTTAACCAGTCATCAGATAAAACTATAGATGCCTACGAAAATAGAAAAGGATTATTACATTTTACCTTAAATTTCATAACTTCTACTTGCCTTCCCACTACAAACTACATTTTTGAAAGGACAAACTATATGAAGCAACTTTTTTTTCAAGCATGGACAGCACATTGCACAGGGCTTAAATCCTTGGTACATTTTAAAGAATTGAAAACAAATGGGATTGCCCTTTAAAATGCCACAGCTTTCTACCTAAACACTAGAATGAATAAAAGTGGAATCCAAGGAGATCACAGGATCTCACTAAGTTAAAGAACTAATATTAGAGTTTGGAGAGTCTAAGGCAGCTTGAATTTTCAAGGCAAAGTACCAGAAAGGAGAGAGCCATAAAGGGAAAGCTTCAGAAATCTGCATAGGTGGCCCCTTGAGTCTTCGGCAGAATATCCAGTTTTGTATGTATGTAGTAAGACACTACAAAAACAGGCAAAGAAAAACTACAAGTGACAGGACAACTAACAAGGAATTGTAAGCTAAACAATTCCCAGAACTCATACAGAGCTGGGAGTCATCCAGCTTCTAACCAGTTGTGGTGGAGAAATCTTATTAAAAAGCAATGCATTTAGAGGAGGCTCCAGAAAAATTAGAGCTAAACAGTGCTAGAGTGACACCACTATAAACCTGCACTAAAAAACAAAGCTCAAAAGGATCAAGTTAATCTGCTAGTGATTTAACTGCCTGCCAGAATAAAGTCCAACATTCTTTTAAAGAAGTTACTAAAATCAACTTAACAATGTGAATTCACAATGTCCAGTATCCTATCAAAAATCACTAGTCATGCTAAAAACCAAGAAAATGAGACTTGCAACCAGGAAAAATATCATTCAATAGAAATATACACAGAAATTCCAGAGATGACAAAATTCACAGACATAGATGTTTAAAGTTACATTTACATAAGTTTAAAGGTTTAAAGGAAAATATAAACAAAAGAAATAGAGAAATTGAAGATGTAAAAGAACCAAATGGCATTTCTAGAGCTGAAAAAATACATTATCCGAAATGGAAATTTTACTGAGAGTAATATCAGATTGCACACTATAAAGAGAAAGGATTAGTGAATGTAAAGACATAAAAATAAAATTATATAAAATCATGGCCAAAATATTTTAAAATTTAATAAAAAATATATATCTACAGGTCCAAAAATATCAACACAGCTCACACAGTATAAACACAAAGAAAAACATCTTATGGTACATCATATTAGAATTACTGAAAACTAGAAATAGAAAGTACTAAAAGTTATCAGGGAGAAAAAAGACACATCTGATACAGAAGAACAAAAATAAGAAAATCACTGACTTTATGTCAGAAACAAAGTAAGCCAAAAGACAATTCAATTACATTCTTTAAAGTACTGAAAAGAAGGGAAAAAAGTAAACTGAGAAACCTGTATCCATCAAAAATATTATTCAAAAAAAAAAGCAAAATGAAGACAAACAGGCTAAGAAAATTTATGATCAGTAGATCTACACTACAATAACTGTAAAAGGAAGTGCTTCAGGCTGGAGAAAAATGATAACAGACGGAAACTCAAATACACAAAAGGAACAAAGAACTCTGGAATGGTAAGTGTGCAAGCAAATATAAAACAAATTTGTTTCATTTTTAGATCTCTTTAAAAGATAACACATAATTTAAAACAAAAAAATGATAACTATGTACTTAGAGATTTATAATAGATACGTGAAGAAAAGGTATGACAGCAACAGCACAAAGGATGAGAAAGGAGAAATGAAAGTATATAACTTAAAGTTTTTACATGATATATGAAGTGGTAGTATATTACTTGAAAGTAGACTATAATGCCTTAAAGATACATATTGTAAACACTAGAATGACCACCAATAAAAAGGTAAAAGATTAGCCAACATTAGAAATAAAATGAAATATTAAATTAATCCAAAAATATCAGAAAAAAGAAGAAATGGAGAAAAGAAAGTATGAGACAAATAGAAAACAAATAGCAAGATGATAAATTTAAATCCAAACATGTTAATAATACATTACATGTGAATGGTCTAAGCACTATAATTATAAAACATAAATTGTTAAGTAAGATTTAAGAAAAACAATTATATATTACCTATGAGAAATACACTTCAAAAATACTGAAACAGAGACATTACTAATAAAAGGATAAAAGAACATATGCCATGCAAACAATAATCATAAAAAGCTGGAAAAAATATATTACTTTTAGACAGGAGACATCAGGACAAGAAATATTAACAGAAAGAAAGATATGTTTTCTCACGATAAACAGGTCAGTCTTCATGAAGACAGAGCAATCCTAAATAAGCATGCATCTAATTGCTGAGCTTCAAATTACATGGAGAAAAACTGACAAAACAGGAGAAAATTAACAAACCTACATAGAGACAAAGATTTCAACACTCCTCTCTCCATAACTGATAGAATAGGTGGATTTTTAAAAAATTCGAACAATATGACAATAATATTCGAACAATAATATGTGTAGTTTTTAATATTTTTAAAACTACACATAACATGGTCAAATATACATCCTTTTTGAGTGCAAATGGAACATTCACCAAGGTAGACCTATGGCGGGCCATAAAAGAAGTCTTAGTACATTTTAAAGAATTGAAATCATATTAAGTATATTCTCTGATCTAAATGAAAATAAATAAAAAATGAATAGCAAGGGAGTGGTTCCATAGTGTCACGGTTAGCACGTCTGCTTTACATGCAGAAGGTCCTGGGTTCACACCCCAGGTGGAGCCATAGACCATACCCCAGGTGCACCAGGCCCCAGGTGAACCAGGCCCCCGAGTGTGTCAAGTGCACAGGAGGTGCCAGGCCCTGGGGGCGTGACGCCTCGCCTTCAGAGATCCAGTTCTTAAGGGGAGATGGCAACATCCGTAGGTCAAGGGTGGAAGTGGGGAGGAGGGGAATTAAAGAGGCG